>NC_083648.1:825375-830375 GCF_963576545.1 Limanda limanda | reverse complement strand
GAAGACGGGAAGACAGAATGACAGGAAGACAGGAAGACAGGAATACAGGAAGACAGGAAGACAGGATGACAGGAAGACAGGAAGACAGGAAGACAGGATGACAGGAAGACAGGAAGACGGGAAGACAGGAAGACAGGAAGACAGGAAGACAGGAAGACAGGAAGGGCTGGTCTCCTGCATTAGGACAGAAACCTGATCCCGGCACAGGAAGCACTTACTGACCACACACACACACACACACACACAGACACACACAGACACACACACACACACACACACACACACACACAGTGAAGAAGCAGGGCGTCATGACAACGCCCAAACGTAAAGCTGAAAGCATCGCCCCCTTGTGGCCGGCTGCAGTAATGGGCATTAACCTCCTCCATGTTAGCAGATGGGACATGGCTTGAACTTAAAAAAATCTAAGTAGACGTTAAATAAATGTTTCAATAAACTGAAACGCAACCGACACACAGACACACACACAGACACACACACACACACACACACACACACACAGACACACAGACACACACAGACACACACAGAGACACACACACACACACACACAGTCCTACCTGAACCTCAGTGTTTTGCAGAGCTGAGCTCTTCGGAGGAGAGAGGACGAACCGTCCATCAGGAGTCAGAGCTCAGAGCTGACTGAGAGGGGCTGTGTGTGTGTGTGTGTGTGTGTGTGTGTGTGTGTGTGTGTGTGTGTGTGTGTGTGTGTGTGTGTGTGTGTGTGTGTGTGTGTGTTTGTAAAGCATTATCCTGCTGTCCAGCTGGCTGACATTCTGTCGACTGTAAAGCTCTACACTTTCCACCCTCAGTGCATCAGTAAACTCTCAGACACACACACAGAGAATCCACTCATTCTCATTTCAGGATTAGCCTAGCTTAGCACAAAGACTGGGGGCATTAGGAAACTATTAGCCTATGTGAATTGAAAGAGTAAAATGAGTAAAGTAAAACCTTAACTCTGATGTTTTTTAGCAACAGCAATTTAACTGTGTTTAAATGTAAAATCCATCAGACTGGAATCACGGAGAACTGCAATGAGGAGGAGGAGGAGGAGGAGGAGGAGGAGGAGGAGGAGGAGGAGGAGGAGGAGGAGGAGGAGGAGGAGGAGGAGGAGGAGGAGGAGGAGGAGAAAACCACCTCATGAAAACAGGAGGCTGACGGATCATGAAGGAAACAGAAGGAATCGGAGCCGTCTCTGAACCACACAAACAAACTGCAGCTTCTGAAACTTCACCTTGAACAGAGATTCTTAACAGATCCTCTTCATCATGTTCATGGTCACTGATCATTAAACAGAACTCTTATTGTGACGAGGACGCTACTGGACCAGGATATAATTTATCATCATCAATGAGGAGAAGAAGAAGGAAAGCTGGATGGACGAGACAAGGATGGGTCAATGTCAAGGGAGAGTATGAGGAGATGAAGGACAAGGTCGGGGTGAGGATGAGGAGGGTGAGGATGAAGACGGGATGAGGATGAGGAGGGTGAGGATGAGGAGGGTGAGGATGAAGACGGGATGAGGATGAGGAGGGTGAGGATGAGGAGGGTGAGGATGAGGAGGGTGAGGATGAGGAGGGTGAGGATGAGGAGGGTGAGGATGAAGACAGGGTGAGGATGAGGAGGGTGAGGATGAGGAGGGTGAGGATGAAGACAGGGTGAGGATGAGGAGGGTGAGGATGAAGACGGGATGAGGATGAGGAGGGTGAGGATGAGGAGGGTGAGGATGAGGAGGGTGAGGATGAAGACAGGGTGAGGATGAGGAGGGTGAGGATGAGGAGGGTGAGGATGAAGACAGGATGAGGATGAGGAGGGTGAGGATGAAGACAGGGTGAGGATGAGGAGGGTGAGGATGAAGACAGGGTGAGGATGAGGAGGGTGAGGATGAAGACAGGGTGAGGATGAGGAGGGTGAGGATGAGGAGGATGAGGATGAAGACAGGGTGAGGATGAAGACGGGATGAGGATGAGGAGGGTGAGGATGAAGACGGGATGAGGATGAGGAGGGTGAGGATGAAGACAGGGTGAGGATGAGGAGGGTGAGGATGAGGAGGATGAGGATGAAGACAGGGTGAGGATGAAGACAGGATGAGGATGAGGACAGGGTGAGGATGAAGACAGGGTGAGGATGAGGAGGGTGAGGATGAAGACAGGGTGAGGATGAGGAGGGTGCAGTGTGTAGGGTTGGAGCTGTGATGTGCAGGAGTATAGCTCCGCCTCTTTAGACTATTTCACTGTTAACAACAACAACATAAGTTTCTGTTTTCATGAAGCTCATCACATCAACTTCAGCTGATCCACACGGAAACAACCTTCACCTGTAACAGACACACACAGACACACACAGACACACACAGACACACACAGACACACACAGACACACACAGACACACACAGACACACAACCGACACTCAGCAGACACGCAGCAGACACACAACCCACACACACAGACACACAACCCACACACAGACACACAGCAGACACACACAGACACACAACCCACACACACAGACACACACAGACACACAGCAGACACACAGCAGACACACACAGACACACACAGACACACACAGACACACGTGGACCTGGTGCTGTGGAGCAGGACGGGTCCACCTGGACGGAGGTTACCTGTCGGGCTCAGTGAGCCTCAGCGACGGCAGCTTGAAGCTGGAGTTCCGGTCCAGTTTGGTCTGACTCTTCGTCCTCTTGATGGAACCTTTCAGACGTTTACTGAAGAAACCCTGAAAGGTCGAAACAGAGACAGAGACAAGTCAGAGAGCTTCACAGGAAACTGGTTCAACTGAAACCAATCAAACCAGTGACCAGTGAGACTTATTGAATCTGAACCACTTTCCATCACAGCGCCTCCTTCAGGTCAAACACTGACATGTTTCCAGTGATGACTCATCACGCTGAGCTCGGTCAGCTGATCGTCTTTATGATGACAGTCTGTGGTCACATGACTACGCTGCTCCAGAGGAAGTGAGCGGCCTGGTTTCCTGAGATATTAATATCCCCCCCCACTCTCCCCCCCTCCCTGCAGACGCACTGGTTCCATTAAACCATCGGAGTAAAGATCCACAGACTCAACACGTCTCCTCAGGTCCAACCGTCCATCAGGATCATGTCCATCAGGATCATGTCCACCAGGATCATGTCCATCAGGATCATGTCCATCGGGATCATGTCCACCAGGATCATGTCCACCAGGATCATGTCCATCAGGATCATGTCCACCAGGATCATGTCCATCAGGATCATGTCCATCAGGATCATGTCCACCAGGATCATGTCCATCAGGATCATGTCCACCAGGATCATGTCCATCAGGATCATGTCCATCAGGATCATGTCCATCAGGATCATGTCCACCAACACAGTGACCAGTGCTTCACGTCAGTGTTCAGAGGATCAACTGACTTCCAGGCTGGTTGAACTCCCAGCATGCACTCTGCCTGAGTTCCCGGCACAAAGGAACACTCATAGACATATATAAAGACTAGATGTCTCGTCTGCGTAGCCGGCCAACGGAGCCGGACGTCACCAAATGGCGGCCATCTTGCTACAGGGCATCTCGCTCACCCATAACATTGTGTTGGTAAATAACCATAACTTACTCAATTTTCAACCGATTTTTAAACGGTTTGGTTTGTTATAAATGTCAGAGATGTAGATATGACACTGCATACTTGTGAATAATTATGTTATTTTCTAAAATTTTTTTATAATTTATGACAATTATAACAATAATAACAAACCAGACCGTTTCAAAATCGGTTGAAAATTGAGCAAGTTATGGTTATTTACCAACACAATGTTATGGGTGAGCGAGATGCCCCCTAGCAAGATGGCCGCCATGTGGTGACGTCAACGCAGACGAGACATCTAGTCTTTATATATATCTATGGGAACACTGACGACCTCTGAGCAGACGTGCAAACAAATGAAAAAGACGAAACGTTCGTCCAGAACATCTTCTCCTCGTCAGGACTTGATCTGTAGGACGCCCCTGGTTCTTCTTCAGGAACCTTCATTTAGTTTGACCTTCTCTCCCTGAGCGTCTGTTCTCTGTGACTCTGCTGAGTGGTGGATTCAGGTTCAGGAAGCAGAGGATCATGGGTAATATCCAGTGGGACGATACACTCACAGTCCAACAGTTAATCATGTGTGGCCGCAGGGGGCGCTGTTGCTCACATAGTGTTGATTTAAAGAGCAGCAAAGTTCCAGCTCGTTCCTTCTCAAACGTTCACACCTTGGTTCAGACTCTTCAGTTCAGTCTGAAGCTGAACATCAGGTGTGAACGGTTCCTCAGACCAGAAGAGGAGTTAAACATCTACAGCCTCCATCGCTCACATGACTCTGATGATTAAAGACAGTGTGTGTGTGTTGCTGACCGGCACTTTAAAAGGGGAGGAGTTTGGATTGTCCACGGCGACGGTCTTCTCTGAGCTCCCCGGGCCGGAGATGCTCCTCCTCCTCGGAGATCGCTCCGAAGACACCTCTGTGGAGACAGAGACAGACAGAGACAGACAGTTAAACCTCCTCTGGAACCACTTCATCATCTTCATCATCTCCAGTGGGCGTCAGACTGAGGCAGACGGACAGAGGACGTGCTGGAAGGAGACAAGATGGAGGACGTATGGACGGAGGACATGTATTTCACCTCAGGATCTTCAGTCCTGAGGTTTCGAACGCGTTTGTTTTAGGTCTCAAACAGATCTTCTGTGTTGGAGCCATTTTCATATTTGAAACAAGAGCAGAAGCTTTTATGATCTGATACTTTAATCTTGAACTAAAAAATTAATTATCTCCAGAAGATCCGGTGACGACAGCTTCAACAGACTTGGTTCAGATCAGGCTGCTGAAAGTTTCACGACAAAACCAAACTTTACCACTAGGTGTCACCAGTGAGTGATGGTCCAGACCGGAACATAGAGAAACTGAAAGAGTGTCCACTAGGGGGCAGTAATACACTGATT
>NC_083648.1:815771-818271 GCF_963576545.1 Limanda limanda | reverse complement strand
ACACAGCAGACACACACAGACACACAACCCACACACACAGACACACACACACAGACACACACAGACACACACAGACACACAACCCACACACACAGACACACAGACACACACAGACACACACAGACACACACAGACACACACAGACACACAACCCACACACACAGACACACAACCCACACACACAGACACACACAGACACACACAGACACACACAGACACACAACCCACACACACAGACACACACAGACACACACAGACACACACAGACACACACAGACACACACAGACACACGTGGACCTGGTGCTGTGGAGCAGGACGGGTCCACCTGGACGGAGGTTACCTGTCGGGCTCAGTGAGCCTCAGCGACGGCAGCTTGAAGCTGGAGTTCCGGTCCAGTTTGGTCTGACTCTTCGTCCTCTTGATGGAACCTTTCAGACGTTTACTGAAGAAACCCTGACAGGTCGAAACAAAGACAGAGACAAGTCAGAGAGCTTCACAGGAAACTGGTTCAACTCATCAAACCAGCGACCAGTGAGACTTATTGACTCTGAACCACTTTCCATCACAGCGCCTCCTTCAGGTCAAACACTGACTTGTTTCCCAGTGATGACTCATCACGCTGAGCTCGGTCAGCTGATCGTCTTTATGATGACAGTCTGTGGTCACATGACTACGCTGCTCCAGAGGAAGTGAGCGGCCTGGTTTCCTGAGATATTAATATCCCCCCCCACCCCCCTCCCTGCAGACTCACTGGTTCCATTAAACCATCAGAGTAAAGATCCAGACTCAACACGTCTCCTCAGGTCCAACCGTCCATCAGGATCATGTCCATCGGGATCATGTCCATCGGGATCATGTCCATCGGGATCATGTCCATCGGGATCATGTCCATCGGGATCATGTCCATCAGGATCATGTCCATCAGGATCATGTCCATCAGGATCATGTCCACCAGGATCATGTCCATCGGGATCATGTCCATCGGGATCATGTCCATCGGGATCATGTCCATCGGGATCATGTCCACCGGGATCATGTCCACCGGGATCATGTCCACCGGGATCATGTCCATCGGGATCATGTCCATCGGGATCATGTCCATCGGGATCATGTCCATCAGGATCATGTCCACCAGGATCATGTCCATCAGGATCATGTCCATCAGGATCATGTCCATCAGGATCATGTCCACCAGGATCATGTCCATCAGGATCATGTCCATCAGGATCATGTCCATCAGGATCATGTCCATCAGGATCATGTCCACCAGGATCATGTCCATCAGGATCATGTCCATCAGGATCATGTCCATCAGGATCATGTCCATCAGGATCATGTCCACCAGGATCATGTCCACCAGGATCATGTCCACCAGGATCATGTCCACCAGGATCATGTCCACCAGGATCATGTCCATCAGGATCATGTCCACCAACACAGTGACCTCTGCTTCACGTCAGTGTTCAGAGGATCAACTGACTTCCATGCACTCTGCCTGAGTTCCCGGCACAAAGGAAAACTCATAGACATATATAAAGACTAGATGTCTCGTATGCGTAGCCGGCCAACGGAGCCGGACGTCACCACATGGCGGCCATCTTGCTAGGGGGCAGCTCGCTCACCCATAACATTGTGTTGGTAAATAACCATAACTTGCTCAATTTTCAAACGATTTTGAAACGGTCTGATTTGTTATAAATGTCAGAGATGTAGATATGACACTGCATACTTGTGAATAATTATGTTATTTTCTAAAAAATTTTTATAATTTATGACAATTATAACAATAATAACAAACCAGACCGTTTCAAAATCGGTTGAAAATTGAGCAAGTTATGGTTATTTACCAACACAATGTTATGGGTGAGCGAGCTGCCCCCTAGCAAGATGGCCGCCATGTGGTGACGTCAACGCAGACGAGACATCTAGTCTTTATATATATCTATGGGAACACTGACGACCTCTGAGCAGACGTGCAAACAAATGAAAAAGACGAAATGTTCCTCCAGAACATCTTCACTTCTCCTCGTCAGGACTTGATCTGTAGGACGCCCCTGGTTCTTCTTCAGGAACCTTCATTTAGTTTGACCTTCTCTCCCTGAGCGTCTGTTCTCTGTGACTCTGCTGAGTGGGTCCCCCCCCCCCCCGGTGAGTGGGTTCCATCTCCTGAAAGAAGAACTGACTGAGAGTCACAACCTGTCTCAAGCAGCTGCAGCTGAAGAGTGAAGCTGAACTGAGATCAATTAGAAACACTCTGAAGTTATTAACAACCAGAGTTTATCTCCAAGATTCAGCAGGAAACTGTGAAACATGAAGGATTCTGAACAGTTTGGTGGATTCAGGTTCAGGAAGCAGAGGATCATGGGTAATATCCAGTGGGACGATACACTCACAGTCCAACAGTTAATCATGTGTGACCGCAGGGGGCGCTGTTGCTCACATAGTGTTGATTTAAAGAGCAGCAACGTTCCAGCTCGTTCTTTCTCAAACGTTCACACC
>NC_083648.1:775771-800771 GCF_963576545.1 Limanda limanda | reverse complement strand
CACGTCTCCGGAGCAGAACCACAGTGTGTCCCATGAGTCCTCAGTGCAGAGACCAGACGCTCTGGACGGACGGACACCAGAGACCAGTGGAGACTAGGGATGGGCATAATTAATCGACGATCGATTAATTGATCATTAAGAATTTCGTCGATGACATTATTTTGTCATCGACGAAATTCTGTTGCGTTCACTGCCAACACTGCGAAGCTATACGTCTCCATGAGCGCATGAGGAGTCCACTGCTCTTCTTCAAGTAGGAGGTCGGGATATCCGAGTTTCCTGAACGCAGCACAGTGAGGATGTTAGCAGCTGTAGGAAGCAGTCCGGAGTTATACTCTACAAGCCCCGCTGAGAGACCAGCAGCTAGCTGCTGAGAGCTAGCTGGATCTAACGGTTCTCGACCTCTCAGTCCGGTTGTTGTCAGGTCATCAATCCCAGAACCCCTCACCCAGACCCGGGTCTCTCCGGGTTCCCTTCCCCGTAGACTGAGTGAGGGAGTGAGGATGCGACAACAACCGGAGTGAGAGGTCGAGAACCGCGAAATCCAGCTAGCTCTAAGCGGCTAGCTGCTCTCTCAGCGGCTAGCAGCAGCGCTTATTTTCAAGTGTAACATTGAACGATCCCGTTTATCTGCCACAAGAGTTGTTCATCTTGTAATAAAGATCTCAATGAGGAAACTCGCTGTGTTTTTTCTATTTTCACTGCATTTTAACAGTCTATAAATAGTGAATTTTAATATAAAATATTAACGATTAAATCGAAAATTCGTCATTAACTCTCCCGACGATCGATTAAGACAATTTCAT
Organism: Limanda limanda; assembly: GCF_963576545.1. Lineage (NCBI taxonomy): Eukaryota > Metazoa > Chordata > Actinopteri > Pleuronectiformes > Pleuronectidae > Limanda > Limanda limanda. Next base: position 799,965 of record NC_083648.1, on the reverse strand, counting down.
CGAATGCCCGTCCCCAGTGGAGACGCTCTGGACGGACGGAGCTTCACTTTCCCACCGACGCAGCTCTGAAGCGTTAATGAGCTCAGACCCTTGGCCTTTTGTTCCTGTGTGGGCTTTTATTGTGAAGGGGACGTTTACATATAAAAGGAAAACACACACACACACACACTGTCTTTGTGTATCTGCATTAACTTACTCTAAACTTAATGTTAACATGCGACTTAAATCCAGGTCGTTACTGTGAACAGCTCTGAGAAAGTATATGCAGCTATGTCCTCACAAAGATAGAATTACACAAACAGACAAACACACACACACACACCACTCTGATGAACAGGACACCCTGAGACAAAACACGTATCCTGGCAACAACACAGACACACAAACACACACACAATTAGCCTCCAATTAGCAGTAGCCATTCATTTTCCCATGAAATCTGTGTGAGAGCAGAGCAGTGAATCAGCCCTGTGTGTGTGTGTGTGTGTGTGTGTGTGTGTGTGTGTGTGTGTGTGTGTGTGTGTGTGTGTGTGTGTGTGTGTGTGTGTGTGTGTGTGTAGACCTCAGTGCTCTGTGGTTTTTACCCAGCATGCTCTGGGGCTACTGTGAACTCTGATACTAGCCCTGTGTTCAGTTCCTGCTGACTGACGGCGAGCACTGTGGAGAAACAGGAAGTGAGTCGCTGTCACTCAGCTGCTGATTGGCTCAGCTGGGCAGGGGGGGGGGGGGGTTCTCAGTCATGTGAACAACTTTGTTTCAGAGTCAGTTTGAGACACATCATGAAAACTCAAAGTCTCCTTCTGTGACCCAGAGTCTGAACAGCTGAGGATCCACACACTCAACACTAAAGCATCATGGGAGCTGTAGTTTGAAAACTGGAGGAGACTATTGGATAAATACAAGAAGAGCAAAAGACAATGGCATGTTGTCAATGAATGAGGCGCTTTGGTTGCCATGGTAACACCATTATAGTATTCATACCAGCATTAGCATTAGGTCTGGGTCATGTAGGAGAACATCTGATATGTGATTGTTGAACATCATGATGATGATGATGATGATGATATGATGAAGTATACGGTTTTAAAGTATCTGCTATAGATCGTATACAGAGATCTGTGCAAACCCTGAAATAAAAAGATTATTGTTTCCATTCCAACAACATGTTTTTATTGAAAACACACGTCCCTGATGAAGGTGCACTGAATATTTTTGGTATAATCATGGAGATATTAATCCTAGATTAATTAATTCATGGATTATGATGAAAATAATCAGATTTAATGGAGGACGGTTATCTGGCTTTTACAGGTCAAAGGGCCTGTGGGTCTGCTGAGTTCTGCTGAGTGCTTAGATGTGCTTTTTATAAACCAGTTTTAATAATTCATGCAGCCTGACACAGAAAGGTCACTGATTCATGATGTCAGAAAAAACAGAATTTAAAGCGGATGTTTGTAAAAGTGAAGCAGTGATTTCTCAGCAGGCGTCAGTTCTGCATGAAAACACACGCTCATTATCGTCTGGCTCAAAATATGACATCTGCACGTCAGCCAGTTTTCTACTGCAAACATTCAATAAGCATAAACTAACCTTCCAAACGGCTGCATGTTGGAGCGCTATAGACTCTGAGTGAACAGGCGGATGGTTTCACCTCAGGAAAGTAGAATGAATATGTTCAGATTAGAAAATCTGAACATGAAGCATGTGAAAGAACTGAGATAATCCTGAGATTACACCGAGATCAGATGAAACAAGTCGACAATCAAGAATCCACAGATATGAACTATTAATCCAGGACACCGGCCAAAAACCAAAGATTAAAAGTATTTATCTGTTTACGAAGAATCTTTCTAAAGGTGTCGACAACACAACAAGAAGACACAATACGACACAGGAGCTCGTCCACATTCAGTTTATAATTAATTATAATCAAAGGGATTATAATTAAAGAAACTAACCGAGCTGCGAGTTATTCTCAAACGTGTTTATCGTGTATGAAGCGACTCTGATGAAGGTCAGAGAAATACAACCTGACGTCAGGAGCTGGTAACACCGCAGCTTTCTGCCACAGCCTGAACACAACACAACACAACACAACACAACACCAGGTACACGTGAACCTCTCCTACCAGACTCCGCTCCGTCCCTGAGGCCGAGACTCGGAGCCAGCGAGCGGGTGAAGCTGCTGCCGACGGGAGCCGGTGGATCTGCAGCTGATCCGGTCCCCCTCAGCCCGGGGGTCTCCGGGGGTCCGCCGGTCCCGGGCTCAGACATGGACCTGAGGAAGGGGAGGAGCCTGTGCAGAGAGCCGGGCCTCAGCGGGAATCGTTCTGAGAAGGAGCCGAACCCCGGGAGGCTGACCAGCCGTAGGAGAGGAGGCCGGACGCTCTGCCCTTTGACCTCTGGAGGGGGCGTGTCGGTTGCCCCCGGCGCCAGGCGAGCAGATGTCCTCCACCTGAATCTGCCCAGTAGCTGCTCAGGCCGGGACTCGGACCTCCACCACGGCTTCCTGTGGTGGTGCCAGCGGTACGAGGTCCGGCAGGGAGCCTGGACCGGACCCTGGACCGGAGCTTGGACCGGACCCTGGACCGGAGCCTGGACCGGAGCCTGGACCGGACCCTGGGTGGGGTCTCTGCTCGCTGCTCCACTCATGGTCCAGCACACGCGGCCCCGCCCCCCGGCAGCAGCAGCAGATGGAGGCTGAACAGCTGGTTTCCCGGCAGCTGCACCACACAGAGTCCGACCCGGAGGAGACACCGGTGCTGGTTCGTCCTTCGATCTTCAGCTTCGTCTCACACAGGCTGGTGAAGCTCTTCCTGGGAGGAAGTCGAGTGTCAGATGAAGACCACGTCTCTCATGAGCTCGACCAATCAGGTGCGACCGAGACGGCAAAGCGGCAGCCTGTGGTTTCCCCAGTGAGCCGAAACTGAAAGTCACTGCTTCCTCATGCGTCAGTGAGCCGAGCTCCTGCAGCTGAAGCTCAGAGAGGATCCAAACAGAGCTGGTTCTGATCTGATCCGGAACCATGAGGCCGAGCTGCAGCCGCCTCCCAATCCTGAGTAGGGACGGGAATCAGCAGGGAGCTCCCGATACGATACTATCACGATACTTAGGTGGCGATACGATATGTATTGCGATTCTGTAAGTATTTCGATTCGATATTACGATTTCCTGGGATTTCTTTTGGTTATTTTTTTTTTTTAAATACTGGACCATGGAAAAATGTTGAATCATTCTTTCAAATACAACACAGTCAAATTCACTTAGAGCTTTACATGTTTTATTTCAAATATTAACATTAACTTAATAACTGCCGGGCAGCCAATAGAGAAAATAAATAAAAATGTTCCCAATTATTGTATAGCCCCTGTCAACTGCACACAAACTGACAGATTAAGAAATGTAAGCCACTTAGGCTACTTTTAAACAATTAATAAAAGGTAAATTAAATAGAATGAATAAAGGTTTACTTAAAATATAAACTTTGAAATAAACGAAAAGTAAACAAAGCTAGTGCTTGGGTATGTTTAGATTCTTGTGCAAAAACAAGAGCTGGTCAACATGCTCTGGGGTGATGTTGCTCCCCCAATATATCCAATAAATATGTTTTATAAAAAATAAAAAAATCGATTTGGGAGGCAGCATATCGATTTAAATTCACAAGAATCGCGATTTGTAACAGAATCGATTTTTTCCCCCATCCCTAATCCTGAGCCTCGACCAATCAGAGCAAAGTCTGACCCGAGACTCACGAGGACACGCGTGACTCGTTATGTGTTTCAAGAAGATTTGACTCAGATCGGACTCATTGGTTCTCAGAACTCAGACTCTATGGTCGAGGCGTTCAGACAAGAGGAGGAGGAGGAGGAGGAGGAGGAGGAGGAGGAGGAGGAGGAGGAGGAGGAGGAGGAGGAGGAGGAGGAGGAGGAGGAGGAGGAGGAGGAGGAGGAGGAGGAGAAGGAAGTAGGATGAGGAAGAGGAGGAGGAGGAGGAGGAGGAGGAGGAGGAGGAAGAGGAAGAGGAAGAGGAGGAGGAGGAGGAGGAGGAGGAAGAGGAGGAGGAGGAGGAAGAAGGAGCAATAACAGATGAAAGAAGGAAGAGAATGAGAATGAGGAGGAAGTAGTCGGAGGTGTTGATTCCTCTAACTGTTCTAATGCAAAGGTTTTTTTATTGGCTTTCATTCTGGTATAAAGTGAGATTGTTATTAAAAGGCTCAAAGTTTCTGTATTTTCACTTCTATGATTTCCACCTCTCACTGATCTCGAGCACAGTTAAGGTCCTAAAAGGACAGATTTAGTTTCCATGTGAGACCTGGACGGGGTGAACACACCTGGACGGAGGTCACCATCCACCAACACACTGAACAGAAGAGGAAGAATAAAGATTTATTTACAGGTTATTATGTGAGTGTTTATGAACATGTTCATTTACTGTCGGGATTCAGTGATTTGAAATATTATCAGAGTGACAGAATGAGACGACTCCAGGATCACAGGATAACCTTCTCCTTCCTGTCGGCCCTTCTAAAGCCCCGCCCCCCCGACTGACCCACAGACGTTATCATCAGTCATTGGATCATGAAGCTGCTGGTGTCCACCATGACGCTGCATGTAGGTCAGAGTTAAGACCCAGACCAGCTAAGCTGAGGAGTCCTGGACCTGCACCAGGAGCTTCCTGTTGACATGAGGTCACTCTAACATCACGTCTGACACGAGGTCTTCACTTTAGAAAACACACAGTTTTTAAACTCGACTTCCTGCAACAGTCGAGGAAGTCATCTTTGTTTTTTCTCACTTCCTGGTCAGTTTGGTTTCTACGGAATCGATATCATCCAACTCTGAGCCGATCCCACCTGAGGTCCGGTGCAGGTGAACCTTCTCCTGTAAGACTCCTCCAGTAGAACACACCATCTGGAATCTCGTTCATCTCCTTCGTTCAGCGCAGACGAGCAGACCAGTCCAAACTTCCTGCAGCGGCGTCAGGAAACGACTTGAGGAGCGAGGACAACAGGAACAGGAAGTGAAGTTCACGCCCAGGCGAGGGGTCCAGGTCCTGATGGCCGCCTGCAGCTCAACGGTACTCGTTGGACTTTAGGAAGCAAAGGACGGTTCTGAACCCACAGACCACAACAAGCTCCTAAGAACCCACAGACCACAACAAGCTCATCAGAACCCACAGACCTCAACAAGCTCATCAGAACCCACAGACCTCAACAAGCTCATCAGAACCCACAGACCTCATCAAGCTCCTCAGAACCCACAGACCTCAACAAGCTCCTCAGAACCCACAGACCTCAACAAGCTCATCAGAACCCACAGACCACAACAAGCTCATCAGAACCCACAGACCTCAACAAGCTCATCAGAACCCACAGACCTCATCAAGCTCATCAGAACCCACAGACCTCAACAAGCTCCTCAGAACCCACAGACCTCTACAAGCTCCTCAGAACCCACAGACCACCACAGACCACTGAGCTCTTCTGCCTTGTGTTGCACATTTGCAATACACTTAAACTTTTACTTTAGACTTAATTTTTTACTGCATTTTATTCTACATATTGTTCTGATCTGTAATATTGGAGCAAGCTGGCACAATCATTTCTCATGCATGAGAGCAGAGCCACAGAACTGGGGGGGGGGGGCAGGAAACCAGCAGCCGCCACCTCGAGCTAAAAATAACCAGCAGCTGTAAAGAGAGCAGTAAATCAGAGGCTGGATCCAAGGGCCCTCTGGAATCCTGGGTAAACCCCCCCCCATGAGGCTGATGGACATGTGTTCTCACATCCAGAACACGTCAGGAACACGTCAGAACCTCAGTTCATGATCTGATCTTCTCTCCTGTATCTTTCCACGATGAGTCCTGAAATAAACACCAGTTTATTTTTGACTCGTTTTGTTTCAAAGAGGAAATCCTGTCTCACCCCCCCCCCCCCCCCCCACCCCCCACCCCCAATCCAGATAACAGACACGTTGATGAGGAACTTTCCATTTCCTCTCTGATCGGCCTCCATTGTCCACAGGACCACTTCACCTGAACCAGCTCCCAGGCACCTGGACCACCTTCAGAAGAACTACAGCTGTTTCAGACCTGAGCTGAAGTCCAGATGTGTTCCTCACATGATCCTGACATGTTCCTCACATGTTCCTCACATGATCCAAATGTGTTCCTGACATGTTCCTCACGTGTTCCTTACATGATCCAAACGTGTTCCTGACATGTTCCTCACATGATCCAAACGTGTTCCTGACATGTTCCTCACATGTTCCTCATATGATCCAAACATGTTCCTAACATGATCCAAACGTGTTCCTGACATGTTCCTCACATGTTCCTCACATGTTCCTCACGTGTTCCTTACATGATCCAAACGTGTTCCTGACATGTTCCTCACATGATCCAAACGTGTTCCTGACATGTTCCTCACATGTTCCTCATATGATCCAAACATGTTCCTCACATGATCCAAACGTGTTCCTGACATGTTCCTCACATGTTCCTCATATGATCCAAACATTTTCCGAACGAATGTCTGAGTAAGTGTCTCTGGATCTTCTCCTGCAGCCTCCTGGTAACATGTGTGTAACATGTCAGAGTCCATGTGAGGAACCAGCAGGACGATGTGTGGAAGCTTCCCAGAGAGCGAGTGGACGTGTGGACGAGGTTTCTAACACGTGACGTGAAACCTGAAGAACACAAAGATCTCAGGATGAAGAAGAGGAGCCGGACACGTAGAAGACGAAGACGTCCACTTGGAAACACGAGGAGATTCCAGATCTTCTGGTGATGAGGCCGACGCCGTGTGGAGGAGCTGGAGACAACAACACTGATCTGTCCACAGCAGAGTTTATACGTCATGTCCCGCCTCCTGCTGCTCTACAGGCTCCGCCCCTGCTGCTCTACAGGCTCCGCCCCTCACCTGGATGTTCCCACATGTTCCTGTTTGAACGAGTCGGACACGACAACCTGCTGCTGCTGATACACAAACACTGACTACACAACATGTTTTCCAGAGTCATGTGTGTGTCTCAAACATGAAGAGTGATAGAAACACAATGTTTGTGTGAAGATTAATAAAGAGTTGTGTTTTCTCCTTCGTGCAGCGGCGCAGCATTAACGTCAGATTATGATTCATGAAGCTGTGAGATTTCTTGGTTTCATCCTGATGATTCTGACCGAGTGAGGACGTGTCTGTGTCTGTGGGAAATTTAAATTGACTATTTACAGAGAAAACATAGAACACACAGATGTTACACATACCACAAACACACAAACACAGACACACACTCAGTGACCCGCAGACTCCACAGAGTCGAGTGGACAATAAAAACAGTAACTGAAGAAAAGATCATTCAAAGTCACGAACACACAACAGAGTCCGATACGAAAGGTCACAGGACTTTCACAACACGCCGTTTCCAACATGGCCGCCGCTGCTCATCAGATCCAGTTTGAAGTAAAATTACTTTTCAGTTAAAATCTTCTGACAGGTTTAAAAAGTCTGTTATCGCCAAAAGGATTGAATTCATCACAGGAGCAAAGTGGAGCTAGAATCACTTCCTGTGGGCGTGTTCCTCCGCCAACCAGAGCAGATACCACCCATAATAATATGAGGTCACGGTGACCTTTGACCTCCTACATCTAATCAGTTCATCTGGGTGAACATGGGGCGGAGTTTGATTAGATATCGTGTTCATGAGAGTGGACAGAAACCAGTAACAACACGTCACTGGTTCCAGAGCAGAGACGTGTTTACTCTACGCCACATTTCAAAATGATCTACACACAAAACAAACTTCAGCTCGACAACACAACTGAGACGACAACACAACTCAGACACTTGACCAAAACATGACTCATCATGTGACCAAAACATGACTCATCATGTGACCAAAACATGACTCATCCATGTGAGGGCTCTGTACGGCCAATGACCTCATTCACAGCCTATGACCTCATCGTTAGCCATGACCTCATCGTTAGCCGTGACCTCCCTGCGTCTACGAGCTAACGAGCTAACGAGCTAACGAGGGCCGGACAGTGAGGAGGTCATGAGGTCTTTGTTGAACGTGTGTGAGGCGGGGGGGCGGCTGCGCTGCCTGACCGGTGAGGTCATCAGCACAAACTGGCTGATGACATCACACCCTGCCCGACAGCGGGAGGTCAGACATGTACACAGACTTGTTTCCATGGACACCAGTGCTGCGTTCAGGGTGCGTGGGAACAAACAACGTCTGAATCAACTACTCATTGATTTCAACCCTCTGATAATATTTCTCTGCTCTGTCAATCTGAACGTTAAATAAACATCAGAACAACTCATGAGTCAACAGGAAGTTGATAAACTCTGTTAGATTCACTTTATAAACTCTCGTCTGTGTAGAAATCAGCTGAAACGAGACTTTATCTTAATAAATAAAACTGTTCATTACATTCTAGGCTCAATCCCAGATATTCCATATCCCCTAATACATCATTTCATTAACCGTTCCCCCTTAATTCTCCCTTAAATTACCTATATCTGTGAAAATCTGGGGTTAGTTCCACATGTGGGTTAATCTAATGGATAAAACTATATTAAGTGGTTTTAAAGTCCATCGTTTAAAGGATTCAAGTTTAGATTAGATTGATGTTTTAATCATTCCTGACTTTTCATGTTGAAGTTAAGAGTTTTATCTCAGTGGGTTTTACTGTGGGACATTTCTTAATGTGTGTTTTCAGATCTGAGTTTTGTTGGAATCAAATTTAAAAGACTTTAAATACATAAACATTCAGATTTTAAAGTGACCACGATCATCTTTAATTCATTTAAAACCTGGTTTCAAGTTATTTGATTCACTTTAATGTTAAATCACATTAAAGTGCCTTTAATGAAACTTAACTTAAATGAATGAAACTTTACAATCACACCAATGTGACCTCTGACCTCTGACCTGTGACGGGACCTGGAGGAACCTCGTCCCGGTGTGAGCAGAGAACCTGTCCGAGGAACCGACCCGGAGCCCGGTACCAGCCCCGGACCAGGACCTCGGCCCGGCCCGGGGCTGGTACCGGGCTCCGGGCAACTTCCTCCTCATCCACCGAACCCTGTGCGCTTCTCTTACCGTAGACCCGGAGCCAGCCCTGCTGCTGGGACACCGTGTCCGCCAGGATCCGGTCCACCAGGATCCGGTCCACCAGGATCCGGTCCGCCAGCGGGTCCAGGAGGCTCCGTCCGCCGGGCACAGGCTCCACGTCGCCCGCCACCGAGTCCGGCTCCATGTCCGCCCGAGAAACAGCGAGTTGGTGTCGGGCAGAATCTCCCAAAAGTGAAGAGAAGAACCGGGACAAGAACCGGGAGAAGAACCGGGATAAGAACCGGGACAAGAACCGGGACAGGAACCGAGAGAAGAAGAGTTTCCAAAGCGGGGAAAGTGTCTCCTCCTCCGGCCGCCGACCCTCCGACCCTCCGGGAGCTAGCCGCTAGCCGCGGTCCGGCCCCGGCTCGCTCCGCCTCATGCTGCCGCTCGGCCGGGGGTCTTCCCGGGGAAACGCTTCCGTCCTGCGGGTCCTGGAGGCCGGGGAGCCGCGGTCCTTCCTGCCGGGAACAGGTCGCCCTGGAGCCGCTGCAGAGTCCGAGAGAGCCGCTGGAAGAGAGCGCGGTCCCGAGAGCGCGTGTCCGCTGCTCGTCCCCGCGAGCCCACTCCACAGCCGCGGGCACGAGCCTGACACCGGCCGCGCTCCCGGGGGAGGGGGGGCACGGGGGCGCGCGTTCAGATAAAAACTGATTTAATAATCTATCTAATAAAGTCTCTGACCCTGAAGACCCCTGAAGACCCTTTAGATCCTGAAGAACCCTGAAGACCCCTGAAGACCCCTGAAGGACCCCTGAAGGACCCCTGAAGATCCTGAAGAACCCTGAAGACCCTTAAGACCCTGAAGACCCCTGAAGGACCCCTGAAGACCCCTGAAGACCCTTAAGATCCTGAAGAACCCTGCAGACCCCTGAAGACCCCTGAAGATCCTGAAGATCCTGAAGAACCCTGAAGACCCCTGAAGACCCCTGAAGATCCTGAAGATCCTGAAGATCCTGAAGAACCCTGAAGACCCCTGAAGACCCTGAAGACCCCTGAAGATCCTGAAGAACCCTGAAGACCCCTGAAAATCCTGACGATCCTGAAGACCCCTGAAGATCCTGAAGACCCCTGAAGATCCTGAGGACCCTGAAGACCCCTGAAGACCCCTGAAGATCCTGAAGAACCCTGAAGACCCCTGACGACCCCTGAAGACCCCTGAAGATCCTGAAGAACCCTGAAGACCCTGAAGGACCCCTGAAAACCCCTGAAGATCCTGAAGACCCCTGAAGACCCTGAAGACCCCTGAAGGACCCCTGAAGACCCTGAAAACCCTGAAGATCCTGAAGACCCCTGAAGACCCCTGAAGACCCCTGAAGATCCTGAGGACCCTGAAGATCCTGAAGACCCCTGAAGATCCTGAGGACCCTGAAGATCCTGAAGATCCTGAAGATCCTGAAGACCCCTGAAGACCCTGAAGACCCCTGAAGGACCCCTGAAGACCCCTGAAGACCCTGAAAACCCTGAAGATCCTGAAGACCATTAAGGACCCTGAAGATGCGTCAGGGCCGGTTTCTTCACTTTCTTCAAAAAATAATACATTTTTTATTAATTTAAGTCGAAGGAAATCTGAGTAATTAATGTAAACAACAACAAAATAAAAGACAAATATGACAAACATTGGGAGTTTTTAGTTTTTAACAGAAACAATAAATCACCTCCCCAACAAATCTTTTATTTTAAGTCAGAATTTTAACTCTTAAATGATGTTGTTGGTTAAGGATTCTTTGTTGTATCCTAAATATTATGTGTATAATCATCATGATTGATCTTTATCTAAAGTTCGAATATTTGTATCATTATTTTGATTCTGTTAATAAACATCTACACACAAACAGGACTCTGACGCCACCTGCTGTTCTCTTGAGGAATCATTCAAATTTAAATAAAGATATAATAATGAAATCATTAAAAAATAAATACATATTGTGCATCGATACAGGAAAATTAAATTTTAAAAACGTTTTGTTCTGTGTATAAAATATGAAAACACACTAACGGATCATAACTATTTAAAATCTTTTTAAAACATTTATTACTTTTCACTCTGTCATGTTTCATAAAGTTTTAAGATAATATATATATATATATATATATATGACATTTCCTTATTAAAAACTATATGGAAAAATAACTGTTGATTTATATGAAATTATATATTTTACACATTACACCAAGTAACTGTAACTGAGAGACAATACAAGTATCTCTACATGTTTGGATCCAAAAGCAAAAACTAAATATTTTATCAAATTTTATTCTGTTTATTTGACTCTTGTAAAAAATTTTAAAGAAAATTGTAATTTGTTGCTTTTATCTTTTGTCATCACGTTTTATTTGATCTGTTGTCTTTGTTGTTTTAGTCATCTTTTTTTTAAAGGTGCTATATAAGTAAAGTATATATTTATAAAGTTATCATATATACATAAAGGTTTTGCATATAAATAATGGTAATTTAAAATCATTTACTTACTCGTAAGGAAGACATGTTGTTTCTGGTCCTAGTCTGCCCCCTAGTGGACGTACCCTGAAATCTTAACTTCTTCAGTTGGACAGAATCAGTCACAGGATGATTTAAAGCTGCATGTAGAGATGTGACCAGCAGGGGGCAGCAGGACGACACAAACAGTACACATGCTGTTCCTGTAGTAATCTTTTATTATTGAAATGTTACGTTTGGATTTACAGGCACATGGGGACAAACAGGGTCACTCAGGTCGTCACATGACAGGAAACAGACGTGACACGGAGGCGGCCCGCGGTCTGTGCAGCACACGCAGCGCCATCTACAGGTTACAACACAAATAACTTGTACATTATAACTTAAAATACTGTTTATACATCGTGTGTGTTTGTGCTGCACAGCCGACGGACGCCGTGTGGATGGAGGGAGAAATGAAAAACTGCAGATCAGCTGCTGACTGTTGGCGCCCAGCGAACATGTGACTGACGAGACGAACGCTAAACATCCGCTCACCTGCAGAAGCTGTTTGTCAACGACCTGATTTACAGAGAGAGACGCCGCTTCACGCCGAGGTGAAGGCGTGAAGCGGCGAGGACGATGAGGACATTTCCTGTGAAGTCAAAAGTGGCGTTCTGCTCTGGAACCGTGATTATAACCTAACTTTATATTAAGGCACAAAACACTCGTTAAAACGGGTAACTACTGTAGTGACATGTGACCGAGCTTATCACATGACTTGTGAGGCAGGCCACGCCCACTTTACAAAAACACATCCTGATTGGTAAAAAGGTCAAAAAAAACAATAATATTCAGTTAGGTTGAATGAAGGCGTGAAAACACAAAATCAATAACAGACAAATGACACGTTAGCATCGCTTGTATACACGATAATAATAACAAACCACAGACGTCGTGATCATAGAGTCGATATATTTCACCAGGAGGTTTCATTGATTGATTGTGGCTGTTTCCATGTTGGACTTTTATTTCTTAACAATCAGCCTGAATCATTGAAGCATCATATATTTACACAAACAACAAAGTCTCACTCTACGTCTTAATAAAAAACATTCACACAAAAATATAACATTTGAAATAATTATTAGCACCAGTGTATCAGATAAAATTCTCGCTACGCAAAATGTACAAAGTTGCATAGTGTTGGATTGAAGCCGGGAGGTTAATGAGTGAAAAGCAGCGACAGACGGTGAAAGTAAAACATGGTGAAACGTGTTCGACCGCGGTGAGACGCAGAAACCCTGAAAGACGCTTCGCCATCGAGTGCACAACGCCACGTCGCGTTATCTCCCATGATGCATCTGGATAACAACACAGCGTCTCACACGATGACAGAAGAGGGCGTTTTGCCACTAGAGGGCGTCTTGTGCAGAAAATGATCGTATATTTTGTAGCTCATTTTCTCACATGTTGTGGGAACAAAACATTAACTTTGCAAAAATCACTGGTTGTGACTTCAGGCTTCACGAGCTCCAGCAGAGCAGGGACGACAACAACTCAACGACGACAACAACTACAAACGCACAACGACGCCGCCCCGCTGCAGGTGGAGACCCGCTGAGCGCCTGTGAGGATTCCTTCACTGTGGTGAGAACGTTCAGCTGAACTCTGTGAAACTCAAACTGACGAAGCTGTTGTGATGAAAAACATAAAAACAAAACATGGAGCGAAGGTTCCTCGAGGCGCCAGGAACCCGCGGCGTGGTTCCTGGCGCCTCGAGGAACCTCCTCCCGCGGTGCAGTCACGTGGGGATGGTGCTCCTGGTTTCTCGAGAGGTTTCTCCACCTCCGCTGAGTTCCTTCTTCACGTTCCTGCGTCTCGAGGAATAAAGACGAAAACAAACTAAAGACAGAACAGAATCAGCTGCTTCTCTCAATGAAAACCGTGAACGTGGTTTGAAAGATTCTTTTCTCTTGTAAAAGAAAATCAGACGAGAATCTGAAAACAAGACGTTTAAAACTGTTTTGGTAAAAGTCGGCGTGTTCGCCGGCGTGTTAGCTGTGAAGGGGCGGGAGTCGGGGGGGGGGCGGGGGGGGCAGGGTTACGGCCGCTCCAGAGACGGCGTGTTGAAGCAGCCCTCAGGTAACGTGTTCTTGATGTCGTTGAGGTTGGTGATGTCGGCGCGGATCTCGCGGATCTGCCGGTCGTAGTCGGTGATCATCTCCTCCTGAGTCCGCGCCACGTCGTTCAGCTCCGTCAGCTTCCTGTCCAGGTCGCTGTCGGCCATCTTGCCCTTGGCCCTCTTCAGCGACTCGTCGATCTGGTTCAGTCGGCTCAGGTCCACCTTGTCGATGTTTCCTGCGAGAGAACCAACCAATCAGAAGCAGCTTTTACAAATTAAATCAGTTTCTAGGTTGAGTTTTGTTGTCATGGCGACGGAGGCTGAAGACGATTCAACTGGAAGAGTTTTTATTTTAAGTTAATTTCTGTTTCTAAACATTTTCTCAGCTTCACTGTAAAGTTTCGTTGTCTGACTGGATTCAGAATCAGATCCGATTCTTCTGAGACTCGATGACTCGACTCGTGTTTGATCTCCAGGTCTGAGGTCAGCGTCTGGAAGCAGCTTCAGCTGCTCCTGAATCTCCAGACTTCCTGTTTCCCTGACTTCCTGTTTCCCTGACTTCCTGTTTCTCTGACTTCCTGTTTACCTGACTTCCTGTTTCCCTGACTTCCTGTTTCCCTGACTTCCTGTTTCCCAGACTTCCTGTTTCCCAGACTTCCTGTTTCCCTGACTTCCTGTTTCCCTGACTTCCTGTTTCCCAGACTTCCTGTTTCCCAGACTTCCTGTTTCCCAGACTTCCTGTTTCCCAGACTTCCTGTTTCCCTGACTTCCTGTTTCCCTGACTTCCTGTTTCCCTGACTTCCTGTTTCCCTGACTTCCTGTTTCCCTGACTTCCTGTTTCCCTGACTTCCTGTTTCCCTGAGGAAACGCCGTCCCGCTCGTACAGACTCGGCCGTGTTGTCATTTTTATTCAAGATAGCGTGAACGGATCTGACAGGACGTGTGAGGACGCTGCTGGTTCTCACCCAGCTGGTCCAGCAGGGCCATGATGGTGCTCAGGACCGTCTTCACGGCGCCCTTGGCCTTCCGGGCGTTGTCCTCGGCCTCCTTGGCGTTGTTGGACGCCTACAGGACAGAAAACAGCGTTTATATTTACACGTTCAGAGCGTGAAGCAGCGCGTGAAGCTCCTCCTACCATTCCTGCCATCATCATGTCCTGGTCGGCCTCGGCCTTCTTCCTGGCGAGCTCCTGTTCAGCAGCGCTCAGTTCATCCATCATGGTGTCCACCTCGGCGTCCAGCTTGGTGGTGTCCTGGAACGCCTTCTCGGCGTCCTCCTTGGTCTTGGCGGATCCCTGAGGACAGACATGTCAGCGTTAGAGTCTGAAGTGAAGACAGGAGCCGAAGGTCCTGGTTCCTTCAGCTCGTTCACCTTCTGCACGTTGCTGGCGATCCTCTCCGCCTCCTCCGCCTTGGTCTTGGCCTCTCGGGCGTCGGCGGCGGCGTTGCCGAGGGCCGACTCCGCCTGCCTGGTCTTCTCGTTGGCGGCCATGATGGTGGCGTTGATGGCGGGGATCTTCTTCATGGCGTCCTCAGCAGCGGTCTTGTTGTCGTTGACCCGCTTGTCGAAGTCTGAAGGAGAAGAAGAGGAAGTGACATCATGAAGCTTCCTACAGACAGAGAGAGAGAGAGAGAGAGAGAGAGAGAGAGAGAGAGAGAGAGAGAGAGAGAGAGAGAGACACAGACAGACAGACAGACAGACAGACAGACAGACAGACAGACAGACAGACAGACAGACAGACAGACAGACAGACAGACAGACAGACAGACAGACAGACAGACAGACAGACAGACAGGTACCTCGGAGGTCGTTGAGGATCCCCTCTGCTTCTCTGAACGTGGACTGACCCTTCCTCGCCGCCTCCTCAGCCAGAGCTTTGGCGGCGTCGGCCCGAGCCAACAGCTGATCTGCCGTCTGTGGGACAGGAACAGGAAGTGGAAATGTCTCGTGGTGTAACGGATCACAAATTTACAGTAAATAATAATAATAATGTACATTTCAATCCAGAGATGAAGTCAAATCAGAGCAGACGTGTGAACTGTGAATGTTAAAAGCAGTCGAGGTGAATGTCAGGTGACTGAAGAAGAGGAGGAGTCATGAGTGAACGAATCACAGCGTCTGACTGGACCATAAAAACTTTATGGATCACAACAGTTGTACAAAGTACGAGATCTGTGAGAAAGAACTTCTGTTCGTTATGAAAACAGACAAATGAGAATATGTCTGAATCATTTATGAAAGAAAACAACAAGTTAAACCTCAAACACCTGCAGTGTGAACGCTTCTTGTGATAATTGTTCTTTAATCGTTTTATGTTCTAACTGACTGGAACCGGTCTGATCACATGACCTCTGAGGTCACACGGCTGTGTCCTGTCGTCATGGAAACCCACCTGCTGCTCGCTCTTCCCCTTCTCCAGCAGCTTGCGGACCTCCTGCTCTTTGGGCTTCAGGTCGTCTCTCAGGTCGCTGTACTCCTTCTCCGTCTTATCGATCAGCTTGTCCAGGTCCGACGCCTCCTTCTTGATCTTCGTAGCTTCGTCCTGAAACACAACCACCGACAGTAAGAGGCGGCGCCACGAGACGACAGCGAGACATAAACACCTGTTCGAAGCCACGCCCACCTCCAGAGCCTTGGTGTCGAAGGGCGGGAGGCTGGTGAGGTTGGCGAAGATCTTCAGGGCTTTGCTCCCGGCGTCCTCGGCCTCGGCCTGGACCTTGTTGGCTTGTTTCTCCAGATTCTTCGCCAGCTCCTTCGCCTCGTTGTACCTGAACCGCCGCGAGAAGGTGGAGGTATTATGTGTCATAATGACGTCATGTGACCGTGACACACTCGGTTGAAGTCTCAAATTGGAAGAAGACGTAAAGGCTTAAATTGTGTTATTAGAGGTAAAGTGACCAATAAGGTAACCGCTTCCTGTCAGAGGTACCCACTTCCTGTCAGAGGTAACCGCTTCCTGTCAGAGGTACCCACTTCCTGTCAGAGGTAACCACTTCCTGTCAGAGGTAACCACTTCCTGTCAGAGGTAACCGCTTCCTGTCAGAGGTACCCACTTCCTGTCAGAGGTAACCACTTCCTGTCAGAGGTAACCGCTTCCTGTCATAGATAACCACTTCCTGTCAGAGGTAACCTCTTCCTGTCAGAGGTACCCACTTCCTGTCAGAGGTAACCACTTCCTGTCAGAGGTAACCACTTCCTGTCAGAGGTAACCGCTTCCTGTCAGAGGTAACCGCTTCCTGTCAGAGGTAACCACTTCCTGTCAGAGGTAACCGCTTCCTGTCAGAGGTAACCGCTTCCTGTCAGAGGTAACCGCTTCCTGTCAGAGGTAACCACTTCCTGTCATAGATAACCACTTCCTGTCAGATGTAACCTCTTCCTGTCAGAGGTAACCACTTCCTGTCAGAGGTAACCACTTCCTGTCAGAGGTAACCACTTCCTGTCAGAGGTAACCACTTCCTGTCATAGATAACCACTTCCTGTCAGAGGTAACCACTTCCTGTCAGATGTAACCTCTTCCTGTCAGAGGTAACCACTTCCTGTCAGAGGTAACCACTTCCTGTCAGAGGTAACCACTTCCTGTCAGAGGTAACCACTTCCTGTCATAGATAACCGCTTCCTGTCAGAGGTAACCACTTCCTGTCAGAGGTAACCACTTCCTGTCAGAGGTAACCACTTCCTGTCATAGATAACCACTTCCTGTCAGAGGTAACCACTTCCTGTCAGATGTAACCACTTCCTGTCAGAGGTAACCACTTCCTGTCAGAGGTAACCACTTCCTGTCATAGATAACCACTTCCTGTCATAGATAACCACTTCCTGTCAGATGTAACCACTTCCTGTCAGAGGTAACCGCTTCCTGTCAGAGGTAACCGCTTCCTGTCAGAGGTAACCACTTCCTGTCAGAGGCAACCACTTCCTGTCAGAGGTAACCGCTTCCTGTCAGAGGTAACCGCTTCCTGTCAGAGGTAACCACTTCCTGTCATAGATAACCACTTCCTGTCAGATGTAACCTCTTCCTGTCAGAGGTAACCACTTCCTGTCAGAGGTAACCACTTCCTGTCAGAGGTAACCACTTCCTGTCAGAGGTAACCACTTCCTGTCAGATGTAACCTCTTCCTGTCAGAGGTAACCACTTCCTGTCAGAGGTAACCACTTCCTGTCAGAGGTAACCACTTCCTGTCAGAGGTAACCACTTCCTGTCATAGATAACCACTTCCTGTCATAGATAACCACTTCCTGTCAGAGATAACCACTTCCTGTCAGATGTAACCACTTCCTGTCAGAGGTAACCGCTTCCTGTCAGAGGTAACCGCTTCCTGTCAGAGGTAACCACTTCCTGTCAGAGGTAACCACTTCCTGTCAGAGGTAACCGCTTCCTGTCAGAGGTAACCGCTTCCTGTCAGAGGTAACCACTTCCTGTCATAGATAACCACTTCCTGTCAGAGATAACCACTTCCTGTCAGATGTAACCACTTCCTGTCAGAGGTAACCGCTTCCTGTCAGAGGTAACCGCTTCCTGTCAGAGGTAACCACTTCCTGTCAGAGGTAACCACTTCCTGTCAGAGGTAACCGCTTCCTGTCAGAGGTAACCGCTTCCTGTCAGAGGTAACCACTTCCTGTCAGAGGTAACCACTTCCTGTCAGAGGTAACCACTTCCTGTTAGAGGTAACCACTTCCTGTCAGAGGTAACCACTTCCTGTTAGAGGTAACCGCTTCCTGTCAGAGGTAACCGCTTCCTGTCAGAGGTAACCGCTTCCTGTCAGAGGTAACCACTTCCTGTTAGAGGTAACCACTTCCTGTTAGAGGTAACCACTTCCTGTTAGAGGTTACCACTTCCTGTCAGAGGTAACCACTTCCTGTTAGAGGTAACCACTTCCTGTCAGAGGTAACCACTTCCTGTCAGAGGTAACCACTTCCTGTTAGAGGTAACCACTTCCTGTCAGAGGTAACCACTTCCTGTCAGAGGTAACCACTTCCTGTTAGAGGTAACCACTTCCTGTCAGAGGTAACCACTTCCTGTCAGGTATCAGGTCTGACTCACTTCTTGTTGAGCTCGTCCACTTCCTGGCTCGTCTTGCTCTCTCCGTTCAGAGTCTTCAGCAGCAGGTTGTACGCCTTCGTGGACGTGTCGTTGGCGTCCTTGGCGATCTTCTCGATCTGATCAGCGTCCATCTTGTGCCTTCAGAGAAACACAGATGTCAGTGCACTCGACTAATGTGCTGAAGACGTGTGTGTGTGTGTGTGTGTGTGTGTGTGTGTGTGTGTGTGTCTGTGTGTGTGTGTGTGTGTGTGTGTGTGTGTGTGTGTGTGTGTGTGTGTGTCTGTGTGTGTGTGTGTGTGTGTGTGTGTGTGTGTGAGGCGACTGTAGGTGGCGTTCTTACTTCTCGGCGAGTCTTCGCGCCTCCTCAGCGAGCAGCGTCATGTTGTTGGGCTCCCCGGCGCCGCCTGGCGGTTTGATGTCCTGCGGACGACATCATGTCAGTCTCTGCTGACGAGCTCTTAGGTGTGAAACAGTTGCCGTGACAACAGCGCCCTGACTCACCACTTTGCTGACGGCGTCCTTGGCCTTGTCCAGCTCCTGCCGGGCTCGGTCGATCAGGTTCTCTGCGTCTCGGACGCGGCCGCGGGCGCGGTCGGCCTGGGCGCCGGTGTGGTCCACCGTGCTGCGGATGTTCTGCAGCCGGTTCCACTGAGTGGTCAGAGTGCTGTTGATGGCGTTCAGTCGCTCCAGCAGGCCTCTGTCCACGCCTGAGGGGTCAGAGGTCACAGACGTTAGGAGAGGTCACAGCCACGGAGCCGTGACGCTAAGATCAGTAGAGCTGATCCCCGTCAACTCTACCACCCCTGAAGCATCCTGGGAACTGTAGTACCTTTGCTGGTCTGAGCCTCGTCCAGCAGGTCCATGATGGCTCGCTCCGCCTCCTTCAGCCGGTCCTCGAACGCCTTGTCGCTGACCGTCTCCTGACCCGAGCCCAGGTGATCGATCAGGGTCTGCAGGTCGTGAAGCTTCTGCCTCTGCTGGTTCACCTGGAGACACACACACACACACCACCCGTCCAGGTTAGACAACACACACACACACTCACACTCTCACACACACACACCACCCGTCCAGGTTAGACAACACACACACACACAGACACACAAACACACACAGACACACACACACATACCACCCGTCCAGGTTAGACAACACACACACACACACACACACACACACACACCACTCGTCCATGTTAGACAACACACACACACACACCACCCGTCCAGGTTAAACAACACAGACACACACAGACACACACACACACCACCCGTCCAGGTTAGACAACACACACACACACACCACTCGTCCAGGTTAAACAACACAGACACACACAGACACACACACACACACCACCCGTCCAGGTTAGACAACACACACACACACAGACACACAAACACACACAGACACACACCACTCGTCCAGGTTAGACAACACACACAAACACACACACACACACACCACTCGTCCAGGTTAGACAAC
Source organism: Limanda limanda (assembly GCF_963576545.1). Lineage (NCBI taxonomy): Eukaryota > Metazoa > Chordata > Actinopteri > Pleuronectiformes > Pleuronectidae > Limanda > Limanda limanda. The sequence goes on along the minus strand of NC_083648.1, from coordinate 779,785 downwards.
ACACACACACACTCACACTCTCACACACACACCACCCGTCCAGGTTAGACAACACACACACACACTCACACTCTCACACACAGACACACAGACACACAGACACACACACACACACACACCACTCGTCCAGGTTAGACAACACACACACACAACACTCGTCCAGGTTAGACAACACACACACACACTCACACTCTCACACACACACCACCCGTCCAGGTTAGACAACACACACACACACTCACACTCTCACACACACACACACACACACACACACACACAGACACACACACACACACACACACACACACACACACACACACACACACACACACACACACACACACACACACACACACACACACACACACACACACACACACACACACACACACACACACACACACACACACTCACACACACTCACACACACACACACACACACAGACACACACACACAGACACTCACACTCACACACTCACACACTCACACACTCTCTCACACACACACACACACACACACACACACACACACACACACACACACACACACACACACACACACACACACACACACACACACACACACACACACACACACACACACACACACACACACACACACACACACACACACACACACACACACACACACACACACCTTGTCTCGGACCAGGCTGTAGCAGGACGGACACGTCTGGCAGCCCGGCGCCGTGCGGTTGTAGAAGTAGTTCTCCTCACACATGTCACATCGAGATCCTACGAAGCCCGGGCGACACTCGCAGCGTCCGTCCTCTTTGCACTGATCCGACTGGGAGCCCTCGGGGTCGCAGTCACATGCTGCAGGTCAAAGGTCACAGGTCAAACACAGGTCAGACACAGGTCAGACACGACTGGATCCAGGAACCAAGTTGTAAAATACACGTGAAGAGTTCCTCACGTTTGCAGCCGGACGAGCTGAAGCCGAAGAAGGCGACCTCGCAGCGCTCGCAGTGCAGCCCCGTGGCGCCGGGCTGACACTCGCACTGGCCCGTGGTGATGTCACACTGGCCGTTGGTGGAGCCAATGGGATTACAGTTACACCTGCGGACACAGAAGATGTAAAACACTCAGAAACACTGAGGGAGAAACATGAGCATCTTCAAGGATCAGAGAGGATGTGGACGTGTTGGTCGGACCGCTCGCAGCCGCTGGCGCTCTGCAGGTTGAAGAAGCCCGGCTCGCAGGCGCCACAGTCCCGCTCGGCCACGTTGGACAGACACGGACACTGACCGGTGACCTGAGAGCAGCTGGTCTGCCCCCCCACCGTCCCGAAGGCGGAGCAGGAGCAGGCTGAGGACGACATGATTATTGACAAAATATTCAATCATTAAAGGATCAATATGTTAATTATGTCTCAGATTAAATCAGCTTCTATAGAAATCACCGTCCCTCTAAACACCTAAAATCACTTCCTCTTACGTTTGCACTTGTCCGCGGTGCTGGCGGCCAGCGGGTTGCCATAGAAACCCTCCATGCAGCGGTCGCAGAAGAAGCCGTCCGTGTTGTAGATGCACTTCAGACACTCGCCGGTCTCGCGGTTGCAGTTGCCGACGGCGTTGGGGTCGATGTTGTCGCTGCACTTGCAGGCGCGGCAGGCTCGGACCGGGCCGCTCTGGCCCAGCGGGTCGCCGAAGAAGCCGTCGTCGCAGAGCTCGCAGCGCTTCCCTGCAGACAGGGGGCGCCGTCAGCACAGGGACACGCAACGAGCTGCACCGGTGTGTGAGTGTGTGCAGGTGCGGAGTGGTACCTGTGGTGCCGGCCGGGCAGTTGGTGCAGACCACCTCTCTGGTTTTGGGGACCACGGCGCAGGTGGCGGCGGGGGGGCAGGGACACGGCTGGCAGTCGTCAGTCGTCCCCTGGGTCGCTTCGCCGTAGAACCCGTCCTGACAGCGCTCGCAGCTCAGCCCGGCCGTGTGGTGCAGGCAGGCGCACGCTCCTGACCCGGGAGAGACGAGAGACAGGTTAGACCGGGTTAGACCAGGTCAACTGGGTCAACCAGATCAACCAGATCAACCAGATAAACCAGGTCAACCAGGTCAATCAGATAAACCAGGTCAACCAGGTAAACCAGGTCAACCAGATAAACCAGGTCAACCAGGTCAACCGGGTAAACCAGGTCAACCAGGTCAGCCAGGTCAGCCAGGTAAACCAGGTCAACCAGGTCAACCAGATCAACCAGGTAAACCAGGTGAACCAGGTCAACCAGGTCAACAAGTTAAACCAGGTAAACCAGATAAACCAGGTCAACCAGATAAACCAGGTCAACCAGGTCAACAAGTTAAACCAGGTAAACCAGATAAACCAGGTCAACCAGATAAACCAGGTCAACCAGGTCAACCAGGTCAGCCAGGTCAACAAGTTAAACCAGTTAAACCAGATAAACCAGATAAACCAGATAAACCAGGTCAGCCAGATAAACCAGGTTAACCAGTTAAACCGGGTCAGCGTGTGTTACCTGAGTCGGGGTCGCAGGCGTCGCTGTGGCCGTTGCAGTTGCAGGGTTCACAGGAGCTGAAGGCGCCGAGCTCTGGGCGGGCGCGGCGGTATCCCAGAGTGCACTGCTCACAGTGTTGCCCCTGGTAACCCTGGGGACAGGTGCACTGCTCCACCCAGCGGGCCGGCACGCCTGGCGCCCGGCGCGCTGTCACCAAGGAGACGTCGTCAAGGTAACCAGCACCTGCAGGTACATAAACAATTAGCCGTGTGTTGTGCGTTGAGTTGTGCGTTGAGTTGTGCGTTGAGTTGTGCGTTGAGTTGTGTGTTGAGTTGTGCGTTGAGTTGTGCGTACTCCGTTCACTGTAGGTGCCTCGGATCTTGACGGCCGTCAGATTGTGAAGAAGCTTCTGGAAGTCCGAGTGGCTGATGGTCGGCCTCCAGGGGTAATCTGTGCTGTCATGGAGCCTGGAGCAGAACAACACGGGTTACAGATCACATGACTTCCTGTCGCACTGACAGCAGATCACGTGACTTCCTGTCCACTGACAGCAGATCAGCTGACTTCCTGTCGCACTGACAGCAGATCACGTGACTTCCTGTCCACTGACAGCAGATCATGTGACTTCCTGTCCACTGACAGCAGATCACGTGACTTCCTGTCTCACTGACAGCAGATCATGTGACTTCCTGTCCACTGAGAGCAGATCACGTGACTTCCTGTCCACTGACAGCAGATCACGTCACTTCCTGTCGCACTGACAGCAGATCACATGACTTCCTGTCGCACTGACAGCAGATCACGTGACTTCCTGTCTCACTGACAGCAGATCACGTGACTTCCTGTCCACTGACAGCAGATCACGTGACTTCCTGTCGCACTGACAGCAGATCACGTGACTTCCTGTCGCACTGACAGCAGATCACGTGACTTCCTGTCGCTCTGACAGCAGATCACGTGACTTCCTGTCGCTCTGACAGCAGATCACGTGACTTCCTGTCGCACTGACAGCAGATCACGTGACTTCCTGTCCACTGACAGCAGATCACGTGACTTCCTGTCGCTCTGACAGCAGATCACGTGACTTCCTGTCGCACTGACAGCAGATCACGTGACTTCCTGTCACACTGACAGCAGATCACTTGACTTCCTGTCCACTGACAGCAGATCACGTGACTTCCTGTCACACTGACAGCAGATCACTTGACTTCCTGTCGCACTGACAGCAGATCACGTGACTTCCTGTCGCACTGACAGCAGATCACGTGACTTCCTGTCCACTGACAGCAGATCACGTGACTTCCTGTCCACTGACAGCAGATCACGTGACTTCCTGTCTCACTGACAGCAGATCACGTGACTTCCTGTCCACTGAGAGCAGATCACGTGACTTCCTGTCCACTGACAGCAGATCACGTCACTTCCTGTCGCACTGACAGCAGATCACATGACTTCCTGTCGCACTGACAGCAGATCACGTGACTTCCTGTCTCACTGACAGCAGATCACGTGACTTCCTGTCCACTGACAGCAGATCACGT
>NC_083648.1:683271-773271 GCF_963576545.1 Limanda limanda | reverse complement strand
GTGTGTGTGTGTGTGTGTGTGTGTGTCTGTGTGTGTGTGTCCGTGTGTGTGTCTGTGTGTGTGTGTGTGTCTGTGTGTGTGTGTGTGTGTCTGTGTGTGTGTGTCTGTGTGTGTGTGTGTGTGTGTGTGTGTGTGTGTGTGTGTGTGTGTGTGTGTGTGTGTGTGTGTGTGTGTGTGTGTGTCTGTGTGTGTCTGTGTGTGTGTGTGTGTGTGTGTGTGTGTGTGTGTGTGTGTGTGTGTGTGTGTGTGTGTGTCTGTGTGTGTGTGTGTTACCTGTCGCAGCTGAAGCCCTCCACGTTGTCTTTGCAGCGACACTGCCCCGAGTTGACGTCACACTCCTGCGTGCTGCCGGAGGGCGAGCAAGAACAGGGCCTGAGTGGGGAGAGAGAGAGGCGTGAGGAGGCGCTCTGCCAGCAGGGGGCGCTCAGAGAGTTCACATCACATCAGGCCTCTAGACTGTGGAGAGGAGACGCTGGGACCTGCAGCTCCAGATGTTTTGGCTTCACCAACAGGAGCCGTCATGTTGTTGTACAGTTTTATCTCCAGTGTAAACAGATGTGTGTGTTGATGGGATGGGGGGGGGGGTTGGGGGGGGGGGGGGATGTGTACCTGCAGCCGGCCTCCGTCAGACTGTGGTAACCCGGCTGGCAGCGCTCACACTTATCTCCCGTCACTCCGGGTTTACACGCACACATTCCTCTGTTGTCGCACTGAGGAGACTCCGAGCCTGAAAACACACAAACACACAAACACACAAACACACAAACACACAAACACACAAACACAGGGTGTGAGCAGTGGGTTCCGAGCAGCAGCTGCTTCACATCAGTTCTCTGCTGCGGCTCATTCCAGAGGTTTCACTCCTCACTGCTCGTAAAGCGTTACACTTCACACAACAACATTAACAACACACACACTACATTTATACAAGTTCTTTTGGCTTTGCTGAATTCGTGTCCCAGCATGCACTGGGGCTTCACCCACTCTACTACATCTAATCTCTCCGCCACACATCACCTACACTGGGAGGTCATGTGACGAGCCTGACGAATCGTAGAAGCTTAAGTTGTGACCACAAACACACAATCAGCGAGAGGTTGTGTTTCCCATCTTCCTGATCTGAGGTCAGGAGAGTTGTGACTCACCCACAGAGTTGCAGCCGCAGGGCAGACAGCGGCTGCCGCTCTGGTCTCTGTAGTAGTTGTCCAGGCAGCGCTCGCAGTTGGGCCCGTCCGTGTTGTCGGCGCAGCCTCGGCAGTGACCTCCGTGACCTGTGGCCCGGTACAGCTCGGCGTCGAAGTAACACTCAGCGCTCTTCCCGTTGCAGTCGCAGGCTGAGAGGGAGAGACAGGTTCATTAGATCAGACATGTGTCCAGGAACATGTCTCCAGGGACATGTGTCCAGGAACATGTGTCCAGGGACATGTGTCCAGGAACACGTGTCCAGCAACATATGTCCAGCAACATGTGTCCAGGTACATGTGTCCAGGAACATGTGTCCAGGTACATGTGTCCAGCAACATGTGTCCAGCAACATGTGTCCAGGTACATGTGTCCAGGAACATGTGTCCAGCAACATGTGTCCAGGAACATGGAACATGTGTCCAGGAACATGTGTCCAGGAACATGGAACATGTGTCCAGCAACATGTGTCCAGGAACATGTGTCCAGGTACATGTGTCCAGCAACATGTGTCCAGGTACATGTGTCCAGGAACATGTGTCCAGGTACATGTGTCCAGCAACATGTGTCCAGCAACATGTGTCCAGGAACATGTGTCCAGGAACATGTGTCCAGGAACATGTGTCCAGGAACATGTGTCCAGCAACATGTGTCCAGGAACATGGAACATGTGTCCAGGAACATGTGTCCAGGAACATGGAACATGTGTCCAGCAACATGTGTCCAGGAACATGGAACATGTGTCCAGGAACATGTGTCCAGGAACATGGAACATGTGTCCAGGAACATGTGTCCAGGAACATGTGTCCAGGAACATGTGTCCAGGAACATGTCTCCAGGAACATGTGTCCAGGTACATGTGTCCAGGAACATGTGTCCAGTAACATGTGTCCAGGTACATGTGTCCAGGTACATGTGTCCAGGTACATGTGTCCAGGAACATGTGTCCAGGAACATGTGTCCAGGTACATGTGTCCAGGTACATGTGTCCAGGAACATGTGTCCAGGAACATGTGTCCAGGAACATGTGTCCAGGTACATGTGTCCAGGTACATGTGTCCAGGTACATGTGTCCAGGAACATGTGTCGAGGAGCATGTGTCCAGGAACATGTGTCCAGGAACATGTGTCCAGGAACATGTGTCCAGGAACATGTGTCCAGGAACATGTGTCCAGGAACATGTGTCCAGGAACATGTGTCCAGGTACATGTGTCCAGGTACATGTGTCCAGGTACATGTGTCCAGGAACATGTGTCCAGGTACATGTGTCCAGGAACATGTGTCCAGGAACATGTGTCCAGGAACATGTGTCCAGGAACATGTGTCGAGGAACATGTGCCCAGGAACATGTGTCCAGGAACATGTGTCCAGGAACATGTGTCCAGGAACATGTGTCCAGGAACATGTGTCCAGGAACATGTGTCGAGGAACATGTGTCCAGTAACATGTGTCCAGTAACATGTGTCCAGGAACATGTGTCCAGGAACATGTGTCCAGGAACATGTGTCCAGGTACATGTGTCCAGGAACATGTGTCCAGCAACATGTGTCCAGGTACATGTGTCCAGGAACATGTGTCCAGGAACATGTGTCGAGGAGCATGTGTCCAGGAACATGTGTCCAGGAACATGTGTCCAGGAACATGTGTCCAGGTACATGTGTCCAGGTACATGTGTCCAGGAACATGTGTCCAGGAACATGTGTCCAGGAACATGTGTCCAGGAACATGTGTCGAGGAACATGTGTCCAGGAACATGTGTCCAGGAACATGTGTCCAGGAACATGTGTCGAGGAACATGTGTCCAGGTACATGTGTCCAGGAACATGTGTCCAGGGACACGTGTCCAGGTACATGTGTCCAGGAACATGTGTCCAGGAACATGTGTCCAGGAACATGTGTCCAGGAACATGTGTCGAGGAACATGTGTCCAGGGACACGTGTCCAGGAACAAGTGTCCAGGAACATGTGTCCAGGAACATGGAACATGTGTCCAGGAACATGTGTCCAGGGACACGTGTCCAGGAACATGTGTCCAGGAACATGTGTCCAGGAACATGGAACATGTGTCCAGGAACATGTGTCCAGGAACATGTGTCCAGGACTGGAACATGTGTCCAGGAACATGTGTCCAGGAACATGTGTCCAGGAACATGTGTCCAGGAACATGTGTCCAGGAACATGGAACATGTGTCCAGGAACATGTGTCCAGGAACATGTGTCCAGGAACATGTGTCCAGGAACATGTGTCCAGGGACACGTGTCCAGGAACATGTGTCAAGGAACATGTGTCCAGGAACATGTCTCCAGCAACATGTGTCCAGCAACCTGTGTCCAGGAACATGTGTCCAGCAACACGTGTCCAGGAACATGTGTCCAGAAACATGTGTCCAGGGACATGTGTCCAGGAACATGTGTCCAGGGACACGTGACCTGGAACATGTGTCCAGGAACACGTGTCCAGGAACATGTGTCCAGGGACACGTGACCTGGAACATGTGTCCAGGAACACGTGTCCAGGAACATGTGTCCAGGAACATGTCTCCAGGAACATGTGTCCAGGAACACGTGTCCAGGTACATGTGTCCAGGAACACGTGTCCAGGAACACGTGCGGTCGGCAGCAGACTCACGCAGACACTCGTTGGAGTTGTCGGCGGTCGCTCTCCTCCAGGGACGGTCGTTGTAGAACTCTTTGCAGACGTTGCAGTCGTCTCCCTCCGTGTTGTGTTTGCAGTTACACACCGGGCGGCCGCCGCTGTTCTTCACACACTCGCTGGCGTGGCCGTTACACTTACACCTGAGGGAGGAGACATGAAGACGTTACACCTGAGCAACAGTGCAACTCAAAACTACAGTACCCACAATTCCCTGCTCAGACGGATGATCAGAAGACTCCAGCTGTGTGTGATTCAGTGTAAAGAGAGTTAGTCCTGGACGTTAGGATCTGATCTGATGTGACAGGGATCGAACTGACGGCTCAGTGTTGATCTGATTCTCCGGCTGAGGAGGTTTTTCCGCCCGGCGGCAGAGTGAAGGTTTGGTTGAAGCTCCTCGGGGGGGCGAGCCCCTCACAACAGGACGGGACCTGCTCTGCAGAACCTTCACTTATGGTTTCAGGTGTTGTTGGCACAGAGCCGTGGAAACAGTGACTTGTGAAGGAAGAGGCTGACAGACAGGAAGTGGAGCAGAACGCTCACATTCTACCACTCACTGTCTACAGCTGACCTTTGACCTCAGTCTGAAACAAGCCCACCTGTATCTGACACCAGACACTTGTTGGAGGAGTTCACCAGGTTCAGACCTAGACTCACTGAGTCTCACGTGAGCTGCTCCACCACCAGGTGAACCAGGGTTCTGAACCAGAGGAGAGCGGCTCCTTGGGTAAACAAAGGCTGAACTCTGAGCTGCTGCAGGACTCCTCCCTTTTCTTGCGCCTGTCATGGCGGGCGATCCGCCCCATTCCGGTCTCCTGTAATCCTGCCTCCTGGTCAGGAATGCGTGGAATGCCGGCTGTGTAATGGAAATCTGCTCCAGTGTTCAGACAGATTACGGCTGCGGAGCCGAGCAGCAGAATCCTGTTTCACACTCGTCCCGCCTGTCCAGACCCTGTTGTTCTGATGGGCCGGTCCCGGGGACGCAGCACAGTGACACCACCCGACCCCGGCCCCGGACCCCCTCCGACCACCCCCGGACCACCCCCCCCTCTTCTTGTGTCTGAGCAGGTTTCACGGAGCTCAGGCTGCTCAGACATGTTCTGTGCATGTGAAAGAGAAGCAGAGCTGGAGGTGAAACGTGTTTCTTTACCTTCCTCCCACCGCGAAGTCGGAGATGGCGTAGTAGTAGGACTTGAGGACCTTGGGGTCGTTGAAGACCTCGTCTCCGAACGTGTTGAGCCTGTTCAGGGTCACTCGGATGTCGGTGGCCGTCACCCAGTCCTGCAGCGGAGACACAACATGGACACAACGTTAGAGACACAACGTTAGAGACACAACGTTAGAGACACAACGTTAGAGACACAACATGGACACAACGTTAGAGACACAACATGGACACAACGTTAGAGACATCAGGACATGAGGTCATCATGTTTCTAGTCATCACAGAATCAGGAGACTGAAGAGACTCTGACGCAGACACAACATCTGGTTCCTCAGGGACTCAAACTAACTGGATTCAAAGAACCTTTCATGCAGGTCGGTTCAGAACTGATGAGACAGGAACACAATACCAGATCAAATAGTGAAAGGATCAAATAAATACAAGAATAAAGTCAAATGAACAGACAGGTGAAATTAAATAAATGAAACAACCCCGAGGCAGAGAAGTGATTTCATTTAAAGTTAGAATCATTCACTTCCGTCACAGCAGGTTCCACCACACTCACATCTGAACCTTTTACATTCATTTATTAATTTAATGTGTTTATCATCATCTCATGTTCATATTCTGAGACTTTCATTTCCTCTATTCACTGAATTTATTTTATTGTGTGTTTTGTTTAAAAGCGATTTGTGTTTCTATGGTAACTGGTTTATAAAAAGTCTATGAAGTGATGATAACATCCGTTGTGTTGTGTTGTGTTGTGTTGTGTTGTGTTGTGTTGTTCCCTTCACATCGTCTGTACGTTCTGCTGCACATGTGAGCTTTTTAATCTCTGACTGTGGGAAACACTCAAACCCAGTGATGCAACAGGAAGCCATGAGAGATGGATTTATTTCTTGGCCGGGTTGGGACACGAGGTCCAGACGGAGACTTCCTGACGACACCTGTTGTGTGTCTCCCTGTGTGAACGGCTGTTGTGTGTCTCACTGTGTGAGCGGCTGCAGCACACGTGGGAGAGAAGGTTTGTTCAGTATCAGCAGGAAGTTTATCAGCTCGTCCTTCAGCAGCTGTGTGAGGACAAACCCACGAGTTCTGAAGACAAACCCGAGTCTGTCCCGACCACATGATGCTTCATCTGTGTCTGATATGAAGAGAAACTAATGATGTGTCCGTCCTCAGCAGGAAGCTGACCTCCGGCTTCCTGTCAGACACCAACCCCTCGGACTGTTTAATGGTTTGACTTCATGTTCTCACAGTGTTGAGGAGACAGGAGGTCAGAGAAGAAACTGAAGTGTAACTGTTCTTCTCACCCTCCTACACAGAGAACATCTCCTGGAACTTCACACACACGAGTCAAGTCCTCGTGGAGCTGCTGACCAACAGATTCAAGCTTTTTAAAGTCTTTAAACCTTCGATCCTGGAACTCGAACAACAGTTTTCCCACCACATCGTAAATAAACCCACATGTAGAAAAGTAACTACACCCTCCTGACCACAGTGTTTAAGCAATGCAGTGGGGGGGGGGCAGGGCGAGGTTGAAGGACAACTGCTCTTTCCAACGCTCGCCTTCATTGTCTCATGGTTTTGGATGTTAATGATTGACGAGCACTAAGTCTTGGAAATGTCTTCACTGTTGAGCAACAACCGTTCACATGCATACGTGACATGTTACATATTATATCTACGGTTTCTGTGAGTGTCTGAAAACACGATGACCTGACTCCTGCTGATCCCTTTAGTTTCACCACTAACACACGTCTGATATGTGTTTACAGTAAGTGACAGAACACAGGAGCTTCAGCCTCTTCTGGACCCCAGCTCCTCTCAGCAGGAGTTCAGACTCCAGATGAAACCTGTTCAGAGTCTGGGACCAACAAGCGTCTGACAGATCTGATGTGATATCTCTATTACAATTAAAGATCCGTGTGGCTGTTTGGATTCTTCCAGTTCGGGACCAGGACCTTCACTTCCTCTCAGATGGTTCCTTCAGCTGGAACGACACCATCACGTCCGTCTGGAGCCGAACTCTGGAGGAGCTCCAGCTGTTGGCAGATGTTTCACACTTGGCTCTGATGAACGATCGTTGAAAACGTTTCTGCAGCTGGTTTCTCAGCCAGTGGCTTTTCTGAGAGACTCTAGTCCTGAGCGACTTTCCCTCTTCTGTCTTCCGTGAGAGATAAACTGATCTGAACTGTTCTGCAGCTGCAGCTCTTCAGCTGGCTCGCTACAGGAAGCTCCTGCACGTTCTCAGGTCCACGCTGTTTAAACTCTACACAACATTTGTTTGCTATCAATCATCTGCAGCTCTGTGTTTGTGAGCAACGCCTCAGCCGGAGCATGTGTTTCCTCAGGGGAAGAATTTCCTCCTGGCGTAAGAAACTCTTCAGGGAATCACAAACGTTGAGCTGAGCTGTGAACACACACACACACACACTCACACTCACACACACACACACACACACACACACACACACACACTCCTCCACTGCTCCCAGGTTCTGCTTGTCGTAGTGTTAACACATGGATGCTTCTCGTTATGTTTTACAGGAGAAGACTGAAGTGATATTGTTCATCATCACAAAACCCAGAGACTTCACGACAACTGTCACTGAAACAACGAACACACAAACACTCCGAGAGCAGGACACGGGTCACCTGACAGCACACAACTTCAACTTCTTCACCTCTCGACCAAACACGTAGAATATAACCTGTTAACGCAGGTTTAAATATAACATGTGTTCATTCAAAGATGGCCCCATATTCTTCTTTAATGAGGTCATGACCTGACGTCATCATATTCTTGAATCACCAGTTTGTGTTCAATTCAAATACTGATGAATACTTGTCTCAGTGGGTCAGTGAAGGGGATCACTGCCCGACACCATTTGACCCGTGTGGAAGCTGAGACGTGTTATTTCAGGGCGGACGAGTCACGACAGATCCAGGACGAGGGCGAGCGGGAGGTGGGCGCTCTCGGCTGGTGGTCGTTTCCCTCGCCGCGCTCAGAGAGGACAGGCGGGAGGAATGTCAGCGAGCGACAAACAGACGCCTGAGAGGAGACTCCAGCTTCAGTATAAATAGCTTCATGCCGACAAGTCAAATAAGGAAGTTCAGAGCTGCAGAGCTAAATGTGTTCGTTCACACAGAGACTCTCCACCTGGAGTCTGATGAGCAGCCAATCAGGAGGCTGCACAGACAGTCACTGGTCATCTGTATATACAGTCAGTGATTCTCTTTATATACAGTCACTGATTCTCTTTATATACAGTCACTGATTCTCTTTATATAAAGTGTTTATATACAGTCACTGATCATCTTTATATACAGTCACTGATCCTCTTTATATACAGTCACTGATCATCTGTATATAAAGTCACTGATCATCTGTATATAAAGTGTTTATATACAGTCACTGATCATCTTTATATACAGTCACTGATCATCTGTATATAAAGTCACTGATCATCTGTATATAAAGTCTTTATATACAGTCACTGATCATCTTTATATACAGTCACTGATCATCTTTATATACAGTCACTGATCATCTTTATATACAGTCACTGATCATCTTTATATACAATCACTGGTCAGCTGTATATACAGTCACTGGTCATCTTTATATACAGTCACTGATCATCTGTATATACAGTCACTGATCATCTTTATATACAGTCACTTATCGACTTTATATACAGTCACTGATTATCTTTATATAAAGTCACTAATAGTCAGTTTTCTAATTTAAAACTCTGATTCTCTGAAGTCGCCTCAGTAAAAACCATCAGTAGTTGTTTTCCCAGAAGTCACTTCTGCGGCTCAGGTTACAGGCTCGATGCTGCCAAGTCCAGAGTTGGGACCTGTTGCTAGGCGACGCCCCCGGAGTTCCCACTGCAGCAGCTGGACACCCCCCCCCCACACACACACACACACACTGTTTGTGTTTCCGCTCGTCTCCTCTGGACGGATCATTAATCTCGGTCCTTTCTGCTCACACACACATTTATTATCAATTCATAAAGAGACTCGTGTCTATAACTGAGATCACATGACTCCAGAAATAAAAAAAAACTAAACCTCATGTTCTGAAGTTTTTACCAAAGAACCTTGACAGAAACAAACGATGTTCACTTCCTGTGTGGATGCACTTTCTGTGTGGATGCACTTCCTGTGTGGATGCACTTATGTGGATGCACTTCCTGTGGGGATGCACTTCCTGTGGGGATGCACTTCCTGTGTGGGTGCACTTCCTGTGTGGATGCACTTCCTGTGTGGATGCACTTATGTGGATGCACTTCCTGTGTGGATGCACTTCCTGTGTGGATGCACTTCCTATGTGGATGCACTTCCTGTGGGGATGCACTTCCTGTGTGGATGCACTTATATGGATGCACTTCCTGTGTGGATGCACTTCCTGTGGGGATGCACTTCCTGTGTGGATGCACTTCCTGTGTGGATGCACTTCCTGTGTGGATGCACTTCCTGTGTGGATGCACTTCCTGGGTGGATGCACTTCCTGGGTGGATGCACTTGTTGTGTGGGTGGATGCACTTGTTGTGTGGGTGGATGCACTTCCTGTGTGGATGCACTTATGTGGATGCACTTCCTGTGTGGAAGTACTTCCTGTGTGGAAGTACTTCCTGTGTGAATGCACTTATGTGTGGATGCACTTCCTGTGTGGATGCACTTCCTGTGTGGATGCACTTCCTGTGTGGGTGCACTTCCTGTGTGGATGCACTTCCTGTGTGGATGCACTTCCTGTGTGGAAGTACTTCCTGTGTGGGTGCACTTCCTGGGTGGGTGCACTTCCTGTGTGGATGCACTTCCTGTGTGGATGCACTTCCTGTGTGGATGCACTTCCTGTGTGGAAGTACTTCCTGTGTGGATGCACTTGTTTTGTGGATGCACTTCCTGTGTGGATGCACTTGCTGTGTGGATGCACTTCCTGTGTGGATGCACTTCCTGTGTGGATGCACTTCCTGTGTGGATGCACTTCCTGTGTGAATGCACTTCCTGTGTGGAAGCACTTCCTGTGTGGATGCACTTCCTGTGTGGATGCACTTCCTGTGTGGATGCACTTCCTGTGTGGATGCACTTGTTTTGTGGATGTACTTCCTGTGTGGATGCACTTATGTGGATGCACTTCCTGTGTGGATGCACTTCCTGTGTGAATGCATTTCCTGTGTGGATGCACTTCCTGTGTGGATGCACTTCCTGTGTGGATGCACTTATGTGGATGCACTTCCTGTGTGGATGCACTTCCTGTGTGAATGCATTTCCTGTGTGGATGCACTTCCTGTGTGGATGCACTTCCTGTGTGGAAGCACTTCCTGTGTGGATGCACTTCCTGCGGCGCTCACCTGGAGGACCGGGCTGTTGTCGAAGTTGTAGGCGCTGGGCCGGCCCTCCAGCGTGGAGAAGGCCACGTTGCCCCCGGTGAGCGGAGAGATGTCGCTGAAGTCGTCGGTGCAGAGCGCCTGCTGCTCGTCCTCGCCGGTCCGGATGAAGCCCCGCCCCTGCTTCTGATAGGTCTTCTCGCAGGAGCCGCTGTAGTACTGGTACGGGACCCAGGGCCCGCCCTCGCTGGTCCGCTTGTAGATGGCGAAGCTCTCCGGGCGGCTGGTGTGGAACTTCAGGCGCACGTAGGTGATGTCGAAGGCTTTACCTGGAGAGAGAAGAGACACGTTTCAGCTCGAGTGCGTTTCACTTCGGGAGATTCAGATTTCATATCTGATAACTGATGATTTGATGTTTGATTGATTGATTCCATTTGTTGACGTGTTGGTGCAGATCTGGATCTGGATCTGGATCAGGAACTTTTCATCTCTTTAACCCGAACCCGAACATTTTCACAGATTTCTCATAGAATAATATGTGATGAAAACAATCAGTTTCTGAATCTGAGTGATTTATTATATCTGTTGTTGTAACTGAGAAGCCTGGAGGATTAAAACCTGTTTCCATGCCGACGCTGCAGCTGTAGCAACACGTGACAGCTCAGGGTTCAGACACATTTTGACCAATGGATTTCCAGGACTTTTCAATCACTTTAAACCAAATTTCCATGACTCATTTTGTGAAATCTCGGTGTATACGCGAAAAAGTGACAAAAGACATAATGATACAGTAAACCTTAAATGACACAAACCCAAGTATAACTGCTTATATTTTAAGCGTATTTCTTTAAAAGCATATGAATTATTTAAAACATTTAAAGCGTAAATGAACGACTTGAAAATATGAATGTAACAAATTTCCATGACTTTTCCAAAACTTTTGGGAGATTGTTTTTTTCCATGACTTTTCCAGGATTGCCGTGACCGTACGGACCCTGACAGCCGCTCAACGTTAACCATCGCTCACAGGACGCCGGACGCACAGAGACGTGGAGCGGGAATGTGAAGTGGGCGGGACACGCTGGAGCGGCGTCCGGTCCTCTAGCTCCCGACACGCCGCTGGTCGACCACATACCCACAGCGAGTCTGAGCAGGTCACAGCCCGGGAACCAACCTCCCAGTCGCCGTCAGTCAGCGCGTCAAGGGGGGGGGGGGGGGGGGGGGGGGGTGTGCACGGCTGTTTGCTCAGCCAAAGAATCTGCTCTGTAAACAGTGAGCTGACAGGGGCCCGGCCCGGGGGGGTGGGGGGGGGGGCCTCTTTGTGGATGGTAAATAAAGGTGAAGCAGCTGATAGGACGCTCACAAAGGACTCAAGTTTATTACAGGAAACAATGAAGCAACTGCAAACACACACTTCCTGCTCCGTGTGTGTGTGTGTGTGTGTGTGTGCGTGTGTGTGTCTGTGTGTGTGTGTCTGTGTGTGTGTGTCTGTGTGACTGAGGACCTCAGCTGCAGATGAGCTTCCTGGGTGGAGGTCACTCAGGCTGGAACATGGAGGTTGTCTCTGTTCACACTGACGCAGTTTTAAACTCCAAACAATCGTCCACATTCACACCTTGTGTTTGTTTTCGCCGCTGGTGGTCGAGTCATGTGACTGCTAAGAGCCAATCAGGAAGAGTGACACGTTCATTCAGAGGCTGGAAGCTCCACCAGGTGGAAGCAGCCGTGAGGAGGTTTCACAGCTCGAGTCCAAAGAGACGTTTAGATGGAACCTTCATCATGTGACTGGTCTGAGAGGTCATGTGACTGGACTGAGAGGTCATGTGACTGGTCTGAGAGGTCATGTGACTTCAGTCTTTTCTACACAGACTGTCTGACTCCGTCCTGCTGGTTCAAGCCTGCGTTCGTTCTGATGTGTTTCACAAAGAAAAGGAACTTAAAGGTCGACTCTTGTTCCAAAGAGATCCTGAACATCTGAAGCATATTTTCCCTCTGAGCCTCGGATCAAAGCGATGTGTCCTCTGAGGAGACGTCCTCTGAGGACAGGGACAGACTGCTCAAACAGAGAGACGCCTCCACGTCCTCAAACAGGACAAAGCAACAGAGAGGACAGAGAGGACAAAGAGCTGATGATTCATCCACAGATTCATCGATATTGAAAGTGAAAGATGATCGACGTCATCAGGAACCAGGAGGAACAATCAGCGTCTTGATGAGAGGAACATTTCCACAGAGGCGTTGGAACACAAAGAGTCTGTTGTTGCCCCCCCCCCACTCCAAACCAAGCAGGAGGAAAATCCTTCCCAACAACAGAACGCTCTCATCACACTGAAGCTTCTCGTCTGCTCTCATCAAACCATCGGGATCAATATGACATGTGACGTAGATATGAAGAGAAGTGAATCATTCATTCAAATCCTCAGATTCGAGATAAGAGGCCAAGACATCATGAGAACAACTTCACTGAAGAGTCAGAAATGATCCAAAACAATTATCATTTAAATGTGTGTGATGTTTTATATTATTAATATTATAATATTTTAAATTTTGTCTACGTGTGATCCACAGTTTTGTGTGAACATAGTTTTAAAGACTGTTTGAGAATTATTTTGATATCTGGTGATAATGATCCTGATGAATGGAACTTCTTCTTCCCTTCAATGTTAATGATCATTATTATTATTATTATTATTATTATTATCATCACTTCAGACTGTGACTCTGAGCAGGAGCTTCTCTGAGTGAAGCTTGAACCTGAAGGAGCTTCTTCATTCCTCTCTCTCTCGTTCCATGAGCTGGTTTGACTCTAAGCAGAGCGACGCCTCCTATTGTGGAGCGTGACCCCCCCCCCCCAGACTCTCCCCAGGGGGCCGGAGTCAGGGGGGGGGGCGGGGGGGTCACAGTGACGGCTGGAATGTGTTTCCGCCCGGCAGAGTGACGCCGGAAAGAGGGAGGGGCCGAGAGAGAAAGAGTGAACTGAGAAGAAAAGAGGACGAGCTGTTCATGTCAGAGACAGGGAGGCCGGGGGGGAAGGGGGGGGGGATTTTCCTGCCCTCTTATGGAAGACACGCCAGCAGGGGGGGGGGGTTCACACTCTGCTGTAGTGCCCCTGACCCTAACCCGGAGCAACGGCCCCAGGCTCCATCAGTCCTTCACTTTAGATTTAAAACTCTGTTGCTATGGCGACCGTGGCACACAGTTGTCCCGCCTCTGAACCAGGACTTGTGTAAACCGGTCTTGTTTGTGTTACAAAAGTCTGGAGTTGTGTGAACCGCTCTAACGAACCCGGACCCTCTGGAGTCTGAACAGAAACTTTAGAAACACCAACGCAGACGCTCTCTTCCAGAAACAAGTCTGTGATCAAACTCTGTGGTAACACAACTCTGTGGTAAAACAACTCTGTGGTAACACAACTCTGTGGTAACACAACTCTGAGGTAACACAACTCTGAGGTAAAACAACTCTGTGGTAACACAACTCTGAGGTAACACAACTCTGAGGTAACACAACTCTGAGGTAACACAACTCTGTGGTAACACAACTCTGAGGTAACACAACTCTGAGGTAACACAACTCTGAGGTAACACAACTATGTGGTAACACAACTCTGAGGTAACACAACTCTGTGGTAACACAACTCTGTGGTAACACAACTCTGAGGTAACACAACTCTAAGGTAACACAACTCTGAGGTAACACAACTCTGAGGTAACACAACTCTGAGGTAACACAACTATGTGGTAACACAACTCTAAGGTAACACAACTCTGAGGTAACACAACTCTGAGATAACACAACTCTGTGGTAACACAACTGTGTGGTAACACAACTCTGAGGTAACACAACTCTGTGGTAACACAACTCTGAGGTAACACAACTCTGTGGTAACACAACTCTGTGGTAACACAACTCTGAGGTAACACAACTCTGTGGTAACACAACTCTGTGGTAACACAACTCTGAGGTAACACAACTCTGTGGTAACACAACTCTGTGGTAACACAACTCTGAGGTAACACAACTCTGTGGTAACACAACTCTGAGATAACACAACTCTGTGGTAACACAACTCTGAGATAACACAACTCTGTGGTAACACAACTCTGTGGTAACACAACTCTGAGGTAACACAACTCTGAGGTAACACAACTCTGTGGTAACACAACTCTGAGGTAACACAACTCTGAGGTAAAACAACTCTGTGGTAACACAACTCTGTGGTAACACAACTCTGAGGTAACACAACTCTGAGGTAACACAACTATGTGGTAACACAACTCTGAGGTAACACAACTCTGAGCCTCTGTATCTATGAACTTCTCATTGGTTCACATGACCCTGACTGAGTCCAGTAGAACCAGGACCAGAGGAAACACAGCAGTGTGTGAGTCTCCTGCCTGTGGCCTCCTGCGGTCGGGGGGGGGGTGGGGGGGGGGCTACAGGAACGTGTGGAGACGCGTTGGGTTCCAGGAGGAAACCTGAAGCAGGAGGAGGAGCTGGAGTCTGATCACAGAGCGACATGCGGGACGATTCATCCACAACACAAACGACCAGGAGCAGAAACACTTCATCAGAACCCGTGAGGAGCAAAGTTCAGCTGAGGGACCTCCTCATGTGACCTCTGACCTTCAGGAGAACATGTTACCACAAGTTGATCTGGTTCCTGGGGGTCTTGATGAAATGTCTGAAATACCACAAGGATCATTTAAAACAGCCCTCCTCAGATTAGCTGGCTAGCGTGCGAGCTAACGCTAGCCGGGGAGCCGGGCTCTCTCTCTCTCTCTCTCTCTCTCTCCCCGGAGCCGGTGAGATGATGAGGGGGGGGGTCCAAGGCCGTGTAGCGAGACTATGACGTGTGTTCTGGTCGTATTCCCATTCGACGCCATCTAGCGTATCGTTTCAGAGGAACCACAACTAATCGCGGGAGTTGTTTTTTTCCAGAGTTTTGGGACGGTAGACACGCCCACATTAACATGTAGAAGAACTACAGGAGTGGAACTTTCATAATATGTCTCCTTTAAAGGACATCCTCATGTGACCTCTGACCTTTAGGACAACAGGGAGAGAACCTGGAGTCTGAGAATCAGATTCAGATCCTACACTCCTGCAGGCGGAGCGTATGAGGATGTGACCTTTGACCTTCTCTCCAGTGACTCCTCCTCATTAAGACGTTTGGACGTCAGAGCAGCAGATGTGTGTCTTCACACAGACACACAACGCGTCCTTGAGGAGGACAGACCGGGACGTGGGAGGAGGACAGACCGGGACGTGGGAGGAGGACAGATCAGGACCTGGGAGGAGGACAGATCAGGACGTGGGAGGAGGACAGATCAGGACGTGGGAGGAGGACAGACCGGGACGTGGGAGGAGGACAGACCGGGACGTGGGAGGAGGACAGATCAGGACGTGGGAGGAGGACAGACCGGGACGTGGGAGGAGGACAGACCGGGACGTGGGAGGAGGACAGATCAGGACGTGGGAGGAGGACAGATCAGGACGTGGGAGGAGGACACTCAGCTCTGAGAAGACAAACAGCTGCTGAGAGGAGACAAGGAGCCTCGTGTCCTTCACCCTGTCGGAGAGACATCTTCATGTTCAGTGTGAAGATGCAGCTGCTCGCACAAACCTCAGGCTCCGCCCCCTCAAACCAGATCACATCCAACAAGAAGAAACAAGCATCGCACTGACCAGCGCGTCCAATCAGGGACGTGAGGGGGCGGGGCCACGATGGAGTCATGGACACCTCACGCTCTCTAAAGGCTCCATTATGCTTCTACGTATCCGTATCCGACGAACGGACGGACACTTTGTCATTTATAGTTGTCCGTGAAAACAATTCACCCCCAGGACACTAGGTGGCGCAACGGAAGACAAACTTGGAGAAGCCTACCTCACGACGAATCAGAAAAAGTCCACTCTGTTTATTTACCTCCCCCCCACTTCCCTCACACACAGTGTAGCTACGATGGAAACTAAATAAAGTGACAACCAGCGTGTCAAGATGCTGATGTAATCGTTTCTTAGCGCAGCGGTTCCCCGGTCTTGTTTCCGAACTGTGTTGCTGATTCCACAGCTTGAATCTGCTTGAGGCTACATGTAGCTAGAAGCTAACCAGAGCTAGCTAGCTCCCCCCCAGCTTCCACACACAGTCAGCAGGACTCCCGACACTAACTACTACTATCCAGTGTTTGCTTCTAACCTGACGGTATTATAGAAACAGTGTCATGATAGAAGTGGAATTAAAGTCGTGACGGCGGGTTCTTGAACTGTTACCACCGCAGTTAGCATGGTGGCTAGCCTAGCCCGCTAGCCTAGCCTGCTAGCGCCGTTTTGAAAGCTCGTTATAACCGTATGTGACCGTGCACACATGCCCTCAGTGCTCTAACGAGCCACCGTCAGCCGGACAACTCCGCTGGCTTAACACACACGTCACATTAATCGTAGAATCATAGTTGTGTTCGTGTTTGATGTGAAGCAGGAAGTTTGAGGTCCGGAAATAACGTCGTAGGGAAATGATGTCGTTAGCGGACCAATCACAGCCAAGGCCTGTCCGTGGGGTCTCCGAAATAAACACGGACAGTTAGAAAAATCAGAGGTGCACGAAAAGCTCTCCGATGCGCTCGGGGGGGCGTTTCTATGTCCGTTTTAGAAAAGACGGAGAAGTATAAAGGAGCCTTAACAACGTCTCTAAAGCCGAGCCACTGTGAAGAGGGACCGATCTTTACTGATGAATAAGAATGAATCATGAGGATGATCGGTTCCTGTGGTCACTTCCTGCTGTGGTCACTTCCTGCTGTGGTCACTTCCTGCTGTGGTCACTTCCTGCTGTGGTCACTTCCTGCTTCATGTGTGAAGCTGAAGTCCAGAGGTCCGTAACCACGGCAACAGTGATGAGTTAGAACCTAACATGTGTGGGAGGAGCCTCAAACAGAAGTAGGTGAAAGGAGAGATTTGTCTCTAATGGACAGAAACACATCAGTCTGAATGAAGAAGCTGTTCCTCCTCTTCTCTCCTCTTTTCTCCTCTCCTCCTCCTCTCTCCTCTCTCTTCTCTCCTCTCTCTTCTCTCCTCCACTCCTCCTCTCCTCTCCTCTCCTCCTCCTCTACTCTCTTCTCTCCTCCTCTCTTCTCTCCTCTCCTCTCTCCTCTCCTCTCCTCTCCTCTCCTCTCCTCTCCTCTCCTCTCCTCTCCTCTCTTCTCCTCTCCTCTCTTCTCTTCTCCTCTCTTCTCTCCTCTCCTCTCCTCCTCTCTCCTCTCCTCTCTCCTCCTCTCTTCTCTTCTCTCCTCTCCTCCTCTCTCCTCTCCTCTCCTCTCCTCTCCTCTCCTCTCCTCTCCTCTCCTCTCCTCTCCTCTCCCCTCTTCTCTTCTCTTCTCTTCTCTTCTCTTCTCTCTTCTCCTCTCTTCTTCTCTCCTCCTCCTCTTCTCTCTGTGGTTCTTCTCTGATCAGAGGAGGCTCCTCCAGCTTCTCACTGCATTCCTGTGACTCCTCTTCCAGTGGCTGGAGCGGGGGGGCGGCCTGAGGGTTAGGAGGAGGAGGAGGAGAGGGGGGGGGGGGGTTCAACTCGTTATGTGTTGGTGTTGGTGGGGGGGGGGGCACATCTAGAAGGAATGCCCCCCCACTCGCAGCGTCAACCAATTAAAATCATCCCATGACCTCATCGCATTTTTCTCCGGACGAGCGAACAATGACCGCTTTGACTTCTGAACATGTGGGCGGAGCCTCAGCCTGGTTCACACCCGGGGAGGACACAGACAGGTAACGAGCAGGAGGGGGTCAGAGGTCACAGTGAGCACACACACACACACACACACACACACACACACACACACACACACACACACACACACACACACACACACACACACACACACACACACACACACACACACACACACACACACACACACACACACACACACACACACACACACACACAGGAAGGATCCATTCTGCAGCGACGGTGCCTCAGAGCTCGTCTCCCAGCAGGTGCAGAGGTCAGAGGTCAACAAGCAGGTGCAAAAAAATAAGGCTCAACAAATTTGATACTGTTTTTTGCAAAGGGATGAAGGGATGAAGGGGTGAGGGGGTGGAGGGGTGGGGGGTGCAGAGGGAGGAATGTGAGGAATGTTCTGCAGAGTTGAAGATGAAACATGAAACAGTTCACTGAGCCTGACGCTCACTCAGAGGTCAGAGGTCAGAGGTCACTGCCTCAGAGAGAAGGTGTTCAGATCACTTCAGGACAAGTTCATCTGTATACCACTGTAACCAGATTAACAACCACTGAAACGGTTATTAGATTAATATTAATCTGGTTACAGTTTTATAAATCTGGTTACAGTGGTTGATAATCTGGTGTTATAACCAGATTAATATTAATCTAATAACCGTTACAGTGGTTATAATCAGTGGTTGCTAATTTCTTAATCTGGTCAAAGTGAATGTTAATCTGGTTACAGTGTAAATAGGACTCCGCCCCCTCCTGAGAGAACCCTGACACCCGGGTGGGGGTGGTGTTAATCAGTAACCTGCTCCTCAGGAATGTGAAGGTGCGTTTGATTCGCTCACAGTTATCAGCAGAGACTGAACGTTGATCTAAAACAAACCAGACTCGCAGCCGCAGGATATTAAACATCTTAATCTCTCCAGTGTTTGATAAACAGAGCAGCCGCAGCCGAGGCTCCTGATTGGACGAGTGGAGATTAAGAAGGGAAACTGGAGGCCCGGGGTGTGTGTGTGTGTGTGTGTGTGTGTGTTTGAGTGTGTGTGTGTGTGTGTGTGTGTGTGAGTGTGTGTTTGATTTGTTTGTGTTGATAAGCGTCTGCAGACTGGATTAGGTTTCACACAGATGTTCTGATTGGTTTTGTGTATTCTACATCCTGCTGGGGTGAAGATCGTGACCTTCAGAGTAAAGTTCCTTCAGATAATGTTTATAATGATTTGTTGCTATACAAATAAAATACCTCCTTAAGCTGCAGTCCACCTTAAATCTCAGATAAAACCCCCTCACCCGACCACAGCAGCCTCTCCGGGACCACCAGAGAAGAAGACCCTCGGAGGTGTGACCACAGCGGGACGCCAGGAACAAACACAACAGCTCATTACCACAAAGACTCACACAGCTGCTGAACCGCCCCCCCCACACACACACACACACACCTGGCTGCTGGGGTCTTTGTGACACTGTCGGCTTCAGTGTCGGTCACATGACTCCTGAGCTGCTGCTAGTAAACACAACTGAGGAGTTCATGTTGTGTCTTTGTGTTGTGATGTTGTGTGTTCTATATTCAACATTAACAAACATCATTATCCTTTAAAAAGGTTGTGAACTGTTGTTTGAAGGTTTGATATTTATGAAGATATCAAATCTAACTGGTTTTGATCCTCATGAAAACAACAGAGTGACTTTGATATTTGAGCTGAGAGACGTTTGAAACGTGTGATTCATGAACGTCACACTCTGGTTTCCTCTGAGGCTTCATCACACTTGTGTGTGTTTGCATTTTGAAACCAGTTTGTGTCGCCTGCTGCTCTCAGAGAAACCACAGCAGAGGAAACATCTGGAATCTTCTTCAAACAAGAACCCACATCAGTCGCCGGCCTCGGGTCTCGGAGACAAAAACAACCTGAGCAGTGAATGAGCGTCTGAGGACGTTCTGCTGTATCTGCTGCTATCATCTGAAGGATCTGATTCTTCTTCTTCTTCAGTCGGTTTATTGTCAGCTGCACCTCCTCAGATCCTCAGAAGATACGTTTCTGTGAAGTTCAAGGTCTTTAATCAAAGGTTTGATTCAGTAACTTAAAGATGAGCACGTGACGACTTGCCATCTGACAAGAAACCAGACGAAGAAGAAGAAGAAGAAGAAGAAGAAGAAGAAGAAGAAGAAGAAGAAGAAGAAGAAGAAGAAGAAGAAGAAGAAGAAGAAGAAGAAGAAGAAGAAGAAGAAGAAGAAGAAGGTCACGTTCAGTTCAGAGAGGAAACCAGGAAACTGCTTCTGGATCTGCAGAAGACGACCAGTGAAACCAGCGCAGCCGAGAAACGTCCAAATAACCAAAGGTCGGAATGAGGATCAGAAATAATAACAAACTGGAAAAACAAACATCAGAAGCAGAAACTTCGTGTTGTTCATGTTTGTAGCAAAATAATCATTTTGAATTTAACTTTAATATCTTGACGCGTTTACAGGTATTATTGGTTACAACTTAAATTAGCACGTTTCACTTTAAGCCACACCCACCAGTGATGTCACAACAAGGGTTGGTCAGTCAGCTGTCAGGGCTAACTGGTGACATCACTGACGGGGGCGGGGTCAGGGGTGGGGCTTCTGTTACATTCTGCTTTTCACTGAGGCTTTAGTGGAACTTTCTTTTCTTCTCGAGTAAAATGTATGATTATTATTATTAATAATAAAGAGTAGCAGGCGTGGATCAGAGGAACAAAGGAGTCAGAGTCACGTAAATCAGGCGGCCATAATTATCTGTTTACCCACAGTGCTTTGAGAACCCCCCCCCCCCCCGAGAACAAGGCTAAAATTACCCTGCATGCATCTGCTTGTCCCTGTAATGCATCTCTGCTCACAGACTCCACGCCGTCTGTAATAATAGAACACCACCCCCCCCACACCCCCCCTCCCTGGGGCGATGAATCACTTCCTGGCAAAACAAAATCACAGAGTCTGAGACCAGGACCCCCTCCCACCCCCCCCGGTGGATTCCCACAGAAGTGGAAATACTTCATCATGTCAGTTTACAGCCGGGTCGAAGGTCAGAGGCTCCGCAGCCAATCAGCTGTGTCCGAACCGCCAGTAGAGACCGAGCAAGTCAAAGAGACTCCGCCCACAAAGCTCCCGTTTCAACACGGAGACCCGAGCGACGACCAGCAGGAAGCTCCTCCTCCTCCTCCATCACACGACCAGCAGGAAGCTCCTCCTCCTCCTCCATCACACGACCAGCAGGAAGCTCCTCCTCCTCCATCACACGACCAGCAGGAAGCTCCTCCTCCTCCTCCATCACACGACCAGCAGGAAGCTCCTCCTCCTCCATCACACGTCTGCTGCTCTCAGCTCAGGTGTAAACATGATCACATGACCTCTGAGTTGTTATCAATGAATCCAGAATTCCATAGTTTGTTTCTTTTATTAAACTTTGGGCGCCGCAGCGACTCTTAATAAACACAAAGCTTCGTCCTGATTGGCTGCAGCGGATCATAACACAATCAATCTAATCCAGACTCTGGTGATTTGATAAAGATCAGAGACAGTCTGTGGATCAGCTGAGGCCCCCCCCCCCCCCCGTCACGTGACCTCAACAGTCACATGACGAAGCAAGAGGATTTAATCGTACTATCATGAAGTTCACAGGATTCAAAATGAGTTTGTTCTCATGAGTGAACTTCTTTTATTTCTGATATATTGGGTCAGAAATGATTTTTTTAAATCCACATTAACTTTGATTATTTCAGTTTGAATCTTGTTGAACTTGATTGTGAATCCCAGCAGCTGTTGAGACGAGGTCATCACGTGGATCAGCTGACCCCCGGCGGCGCTCCAGGCCGACCTCGCGTGTCATCAGCTGATCGCACATCATCGTTCGTGCTCGACTGGTTCGGTCTGAAGCTGCTGAGCATTCATTCATTTCAAACCAGTTCAAACTCAAAGTGGATCCGTCAGACGCACTGTGTGTTCTGGTTCAAACCGAGGAGGGACGTGTGATGTGCAGACGCAGTGCAGCAGAGTTGTGCGTTCGCTGACGAGTTGTGTTGTGTGATGTGCGTTCGCTGCCTGCAGCACAGACACATCTGCGTCCGGGGGAACGTGAGCTGAAGCTGTAATAACAGTGATGTTCCACAGGATCCTGCTGCA
This sequence comes from Limanda limanda, assembly GCF_963576545.1. Classification (NCBI taxonomy): domain Eukaryota; kingdom Metazoa; phylum Chordata; class Actinopteri; order Pleuronectiformes; family Pleuronectidae; genus Limanda; species Limanda limanda. Next base: position 751,071 of record NC_083648.1, on the reverse strand, counting down.
CTCGGGGGTTTGATCCAGATGTCAGCGGGAACACAAGAGGTTTAATAACAGCCTGCCACCGGTTCCACTCAGGTGGGGGGGGGGGCAATAAACAAACAACGAGTCGCAGCGGCAACACAACACGCTCGTGCACGACTCACACAGGAAGTCATCCGACCACCAGCGATACAGAGGAGGTTTCTCCTGGAGCGTAAACTCTCTTTATATCAAACAATCTCAAATGGTCATAATTATCTGATCATCATCTTCACTGAGGCTCCACCCACTCACTCTCCTTTTAAAACTGTGACATGTTCAGTTCATATTCAGGTTTATTATTTTCACTGCTGTTGTGAATCAAAGTTTTACCACATGTTTATTTTGTATCTATAACCGGCTCATTAATGAACACAGATTAATCTATTCTCAGTTTTCATGAAGCTCAGGTGATTTAAAGCAGACGGGAGCAGCGGTGACCCTGAACGCACCACGAGCAGCGGTGACCCTGAACGCACCACGAGCAGCGGTGACCCTGAACGCACCACGAGCCTTTTAATTAAAACACAGCGACAGGAATGTTGAGTGAGGAAAACACCAGGAAGAGAAAAGCCTGTGTGTGTCTGTGTGTGTGTCAGCAGCTGCACCTTCACCTGGGTGTTAACGTGTGTGCGTGTGTGTGTGTGTGTGTGTGTCTCTGTGTCTGTGTGTGTGTGTCTGTGTGTGTGTTAAGCTTGACTTTAAACTTCCAGGTTTTTTAAGGAAACATGGGAACGCTGTATGTTCCCAGTGCTCCAGGCTCCGCCCCTCCCCTCCCCTCCCCCGGTTAGAGACGGAGCTGAGCTGTTTCAAGAGCCAGGCACAGGAAGAGGGGCAAAGGTCAAGTGACCCTCATGGGGGGTTTCAACAGTTTATGTTTTGTAAAGAATTCAAGTAAATAAAAAAAGACGATCATGTGATGAAGCTCTTATCTATGAATGAGTTCAGATTAAAGAGTCAGAGTGAGAACTCGTCTGCTGCGTTCACGGAAGAAAGAGGAGCTATCACGAGGAGGAGTACTGTGGAGTACTGTGGAGTACTGTGGAGTACTGTAAAGTACTGTGGAGTACTGTGGAGTACTGTGGAGTACTGTGGAGTACTGTGGAGTACTGCAGAGTACTGTAAAGTACTGTGGAGTACTGTGGAGTACTGTGGAGTACTGTGGAGTACTGTGGAGTACTGCAGAGTACTGTAAAGTACTGTGGAGTACTGCAGAGTACTGTAAAGTACTGTGGAGTACTGTGGAGTACTGCGCCTGAAGGTGCTGATGCTGCTAGTGAGACCATCAAGCTTTTACCATGGCAACCAAATGAAGCTTCATTCATTTCTCCATTCAATGGAGAGACTACTACCCCCCCCCCCTCCCCACACACACACACACACACACACACACACACACACACACAAAACGTGATTATAGAACCGACAACACGTTTGTCTTTTACACAAAATGAAACGATGACAAACACACAAACACTTGGACGGATCCTGAGTCACACTCACTGGACTCACTCCTCTCGTGCGACTGGAGGAACAGACGAGGTGCGTGACCTTGACCTGCAGACCGGAAGCTCCGAGGTCAAGGTCGCCCTGAACGCCTCGTGGTTGGAGCTCGCGGAGCGGCTTCCTGTCTCAGGCCCGACCGCCATCACTGACCTCCATCTTTGTTTAGAGAAGCCAATCAGGTCCAGTCTGAGTGAGACTGATGTCACTGATGAGCCGTGCTGCATCGGACCATCTGATTGGTCTGTGAGTCCCTGACCCGCCTCCATGATGGATCGTTTCATAGAAACACTGCCCCCCCGTTTTTAAGAATGAACTCCTCTCCTGTGACGAGGGTCCGAGGGTCCGAGGGCTGTGGTAGATACACAGAGACCCCCGGGGGCCTCAGGGAACCAGCTGGGTGAGATCTGAGACGACAACATGTGATACGACTGTTTCCATCGTCCACCTGCTGCTCTGCTCACTTCACCACCTGGAAATCACCACGCACGCCATCGCCACGCCACGCCATCCTTTCTCAGCCGCCATCTTTTACAGGTTTGAAAATATGTGGAAAAACAAGGCCAGAGAGAGAGAAGTGCATTGTGGGAAAAGCCCGTGTCTCAGGCCGGGGGCTGACGCTCGCTCTCCGTTAGACCGACCAGCTGCTGTAAATTATACCAATCAGAGAGAGGGGGGGGGGGGCAGCTGCTGCGGACTCATTGTTTAGCATCTGAGGAATGAGCTCAGCGTGGGAACCTGGGACGGGTGGAGATACCAGAGCTGCACAGCTGGAGCAGCGGCTGATGTGAGACACACACAGACACACACACACACACACAGACACACACACACAGACACACACACACACACACACACACACACTAATGAATCATGGGAACCTTCTCAGATTCCCGTGTTTAGGACGTTGGAGGATGTTTTGTAAACCTCCAGATTCAGATTTTTATTTGATCTGCATCAAATCACACAGAAATATCAGTTTTCTAGACGTCAGATTTCAGGATCAGGACCTGTGAGTTCTTCTCCAGTTCACTCACCAGATCACAGTGTATCAGTAGAGCCCAGATTCACAAATCACAGTCTGTCTCCTGGGCTTTGACGAGGTGAGACAGAGAAGGTAGAACCCCCCACCCCCCCCCCCCCGTTCATCTGAAGGTTTTCTTCTTTGTGGGTCTTTTCATGTCCCCACCCCCCCGACTCTCAGGTCCGGACACGCAGCAGCACTTCAAACAGAAGAGACGAGATCGCAGCTCAACACTGAACCTGTTCCCTGAGATGGAGGCGGAGCCGAAACCACACGGGTTCAACGACGAGAGAACACGTCTTCTACACGTGTCACATGGTCACACGCCTGTAACACGTCTTTAACACGCCTGTAACACGGCTAAACCTACACATCCAGGACGTCAGTGGCTAAAGATCTATTCCTGAATTCAATCAACATCTTTTGACAGAAGTTACTGCACGAGTTCCACACTCCACACTTCACTTCACTGCTGGTTTTCTGTTGATAAGAATCAAGTTTAGAAACGGTTTGATTTGTTTTGTCTGATTCACACTTTGATCCTGAACGTCTGAAAACTCGTCATAATGTTTAGGTTCAAGATCAACTTTTACAATATCACATCTCTGGTGCAGCTGAAACTGAAACGATGAATAAAATAGATTCTGATCATCTATTGGTGTCTGAGTGGATTTCCCAGTGAAACCCGGTGATGAAGACTCCGGTGATGAAGACTCTGTGATGAAGAGTCTTCTTCTCTTTACTAACATCTCTGGTTTTTCTGAATTGTCCACGACTCTGATGTTAAACATCGTTTTGGCAGAAAAAACCTAAAACACTTCAAATTGTCCAAACAGAGACAAATGTCAACGGGAAACTTCCACTTTGAACAAACAGCTCGATGATGCAACACAACTACATTACCCACAATCCTACAAGATGACATCAGAACAGCTGAAGCTTTTTACAAAGTTCACTGGACACAAAAAACCAACGCAAGTGGTCTTTTCTCTTTTAAAGTCATGGTGATTTTTAAACTCAGAAGATGGAACTCTGCTGACGACAGCCGGGTCTGGATGTTGTGTAGCTGGAGTTGTGTAGCTGGAGTTGTGTTAGAGGAGAAGTTTGTCTTTACACACGTGAGATTTGTAGAACAAAGACCGAGGCCTGAGCTCTAATTACCAAGCAAACAGCACAAAGAGAGAGAGGGTGGGGGGGCATGGCCCGGGGGGGTGAAAACACAGTGTGTAATCAGGAGCATTAGATTAGAGAAGCAGCACCTGAGGCTCCAGCAGCAGTGACTCAACACTCAGGAATCCACGGTTACCAACAGAAATAGACAGGTATTTTTAAAAGGCCGAGTCGGAGCCACAGGAAGAAGAGCTCTGATTGGCTGCTGGGTGTCCAGGGGGACGTCCTCTCCTGTCCAGCTCTGTCCAACCAGCGTCCTCACTTCACTGTCCCGTCACTTACTGATCCAGACTGTGGTGGATTCTCATCTGATCACTTATCTGAGATTAAACTCTAGAGTTCAAAGCTTCAGTGACACACTCACTACATCAGCACTGAATCCAGATCACTACATCAGCACTGGATCCAGATCACTACATCAGCACTGGATCCAGATCACTACATCATCACTGGATCCAGATCACTACATCAGCACTGGATCCAGATCACTACATCAGCACTTGATCCAGATCACTACATCAGCACTGGATCCAGATCACTACATCAGCACTGGATCCAGATCACTACATCAGCACTGGATCCAGAATCACTACATCATCACTGGATCCAGAATCACTACATCATCACTGGATCCAGAATCACTACATCAGCACTGGATCCAGGTACTACATCAGCACTGGATCCAGAATCACTACACCAGCACTGGATCCAGATCACTACATCATCACTGGATCCAGATCACTACATCAGCACTGGATCCAGAATCACTACATCATCACTGGATCCAGAATCACTACATCATCACTGGATCCAGAATCACTACATCATCACTGGATCCAGAATCACTACATCATCACTGGATCCAGAATCACTACATCAGCACTGGATCCAGGTACTACATCAGCACTGGATCCAGAATCACTACACCAGCACTGGATCCAGATCACTACATCATCACTGGATCCAGATCACTACATCAGCACTGGATCCAGAATCACTACATCAGCACTGGATCCAGATCACTATATCATCACTGGATCCAGAATCACTACATCATCACTGGATCCAGAATCACTACATCATCACTGGATCCAGAATCACTACATCATCACTGGATCCAGAATCACTACATCAGCACTGGATCCAGATCACTATATCATCACTGGATCCAGATCACTACATCATCACTGGATCCAGAATCACTACATCATCACTGGATCCAGAATCACTACATCATCACTGGATCCAGAATCACTACATCAGCACTGGATCCAGAATCACTACATCATCACTGGATCCAGAATCACTAACTCATCAACTTTTTCTGGATCTGCACCAGACACACGAACCATCTTCAGCAGGTTAACTGGTGATCTGTTTACTAACCTGGTTAATAACCTGTTTACTAACCTGTTTACTAACCTGTTTACTAACCTGTTTACTAACCTGTTAACTAACCTGTCAACTAACCTGTTAACTAACCTGTTTACTAACCTGTCAACTAACCTGTTTACTACCCTGTTTACTAACCTGTTTACTAACCTGTTTACTAACCTGTTTACTAACCTGGTTACTAACCTGTTTACTAACCTGTTTACTAACCTGGTTACTAACCTGTTTACTAACCTGGTTACTAACCTGTTTACTAACCTGTTAACTAACCTGTTTACTAACCTGTTAACTAACCTGTTTACTAACCTGTTTACTAACCTGTTTACTAACCTGTTTACTAACCTGTTAACTAACCTGTTAACTAGCTGTTAACTAACCGAAGTCTTCCTGAGCTTCAGCCTTGAGGAGCAGCTGAAAGCTCAGGAAAGAATTCAACCACACGACCACGTTTTCATTTTAAAACAATTCCTCTGTACATTTTCTCTAATGTCTAGAAAAGTGAACCTAGACACAGACACCTTGTCCCTCATCGAGACAGACAGAGAGACAGGTAGAGAGAGAGAGAGAGAGAGAGAGAGACAGGTAGAGAGAGAGAGAGAGAGAGAGAGAGAGAGAGAGAGAGAGAGAGAGAGAGAGAGAGAGAGAGAGAGAGAGAGAGAGAGAGAGAGAGAGAGAGAGACACACACAGGTAGAGAGAGAGAGAGACAGGTAGAGAGAGAGAGAGAGAGAGAGACACACACACAGGTAGAGAGAGAGAGAGACAGGTAGAGAGAGAGAGACAGGTAGAGAGAGACAGACAGGTAGAGAGAGAGAGACACACACAGGTAGAGAGCGAGAGAGAGACAAATAGAGAGAGAGAGACAGACAGACAGGTAGAGAGAGAGAGACATTTCTCAGTTTAACAGACGTTCAGATGCTGTGATGAATTCCGAAAAACCAGGTTCACACACACACACTGATCACAACCACACACACACACACTGATCACAACCACACACACTGATCACAACCACACACACACACACACAGTTCTACAGGTTTAACACCAGGTTCATGAGCAGCTTTGAGGAAACTCCTCGACCCAGAGCTGGGTCCTGGACGGGTCCCGGTGGAGCTGTGTGGTGTCCCCGGTGTCCCCAGTGTCCCCGGTGAACCAGTGGATGTGGTGTCCCCAGTGTCCCCGGTGGACGTGTGTGGTGTCCCCAGTGTCCCCGGTGAACCAGTGGATGTGTGTGGTGTCCCCAGTGTCGGTGTGTGGTGTGCCAGGTGTCCCCAGTGTCCCCGGTGAACCAGTGGATGTGTGTGGTGTCCCCAGTGTCCCCGGTGTCCCCACTCACCCAGGTGCAGCGTGAGGTTGATGGCGCTCGGGTACTGGATCCCGGCCAGCATGGTCTGGCTCTGCCACCAGGTGGTGTCCTGCTGGGTGTTGTAGTCCGTCAGGTCGGCGGCGGTGTGCCGGTTCCGGGGGTCCTGGTGGTCGCAGATGTGGCAGGACTTGGTGACCCCGGTGGCCCCGGTCTGCACGCAGTACTCCTCGGGGGGGGACCCGCAGGTGTTGGTCGCAGCCACGGTGACGTTGAACGCCGCGTTGACGAACTCGGGCATGCAGCGGGTCGGCCCCCCCCGCTCGTCCGAGCACTCGTCCATCGCGGCTCGGACACAGACCAGCACCCAGCCGAGGAGCACCAGGGCCCGGGTCCAGCTGGGAGGCATGTCGCTGCTGCTCCGGAGCTCCGCTGAGAGCTTCACACAACTCTCACAACTTCACACAACTCTCACAACTTCACACAACTTCACACAAAGTTCAGCGACGGACGACTCGCGGGCTGAGGACCGGGACGTGTCTCTGTCGGGTCCCGGGTCTGGTCTCTGCTGGTCCCGGGTCTGGTCTCTGCTGGTCCCGGGTCTGGTCTCTGTGTGTGAGTCTCTGTCCTCGGGCCTCAGCTCTTTGTGTCCGCCGCCATTCACCGAGAGCACAGGAAGAGACTGCGCCCTGCGCTACTGCGCAGGCGCAGCAAGGGAGGGCCGAGAGGGAGAGGGGCGGGGGGAGCGGGGGGCGGGGGGACCCGATGGGACCCGAGGGGACACGAGAGGACCCGAGAGAGGCCGAGGGGACCCGAGGGGACACGAGGGGACCCGAGAGAGGCCGAGGGGACACGAGGGGACACGAGGGGACACGAGGGGACACGAGGGGACCCGAGAGAGGCCGAGGGGACACGAGGGGACACGAGGGGACCTGAGAGGACCCGAGGGGACACGAGAGGACCTGAGAGAGGCCGAGGGGACACGAGAGGGGCCGAGGGGACACGAGAGGACCTGAGAGAGGCCGAGGGGACACGAGAGGGGCCGAGGGGACACGAGAGAGGCCGAGGGGACCCGAGGGGACCCGAGAGAGGCCGAGGGGACACGAGGGGACCCAAGGGGACCCGAGAGGACACGAGAGAGGCCGAGAGGACCCGAGAGGAGCCGAGGGGACACGAGAGGGGCCGAGGGGACCCGAGAGAGGTCGAGGGGACCGAGAGGAGCCGAGGGGACACGAGAGGACACGAGAGAGGCCGAGAGGACCCGAGAGGAGCCGAGGGGACACGAGAGGGGCCGAGGGGACCCGAGAGAGGTCGAGGGGACCGAGAGGAGCCGAGGGGACACGAGAGGGGACCCGAGGGGACCCGAGAGAGGCCGAGGGGACCCGAGAGAGGCCGAGGGGACCTGAGGGGACCCGAGAGAGGCCGAGGGGACACGAGGGGACCCAAGGGGACCCGAGAGGACACGAGAGAGGCCGAGGGGACACGAGAGGGGCCGAGGGGACCCGAGGGGACCCGAGAGAGGCCGAGGGGACACGAGGGGGGCCGAGGGGACCCGAGAGGAGCCGAGGGGACCCGAGAGAGGCCGAGGGGACACGAGGGGACACGAGGGGACCTGAGAGGACCCGAGAGGGGCCGAGGGGACACGAGGGAACACGAGAGAGGCCGAGGGGACACCAGAGGGGCCGAGGGGACCCGAGGGGACCCGAGAGAGGCCGAGGGGACCCGAGAGAGGCCGAGGGGACACGAGAGGGGCCGAGGGGACCCGAGAGGACCTGAGAGAGGCCAAGGGGACACGAGAGGGGCCGAGGGGACCCGAGGGGACACGAGAGGGGCCAAGGGGACCCGAGGGGACACAAGGGGACACGAGAGGAGCCGAGAATCACTTTCTACCACAAAACATGTTTATGACTGTTTAATAATCACATTGGCAGAAATGGACAAAATTAAAAATGCAAAAAAACCTGGATGTAAATTAAGTTTATTTTTAAAATGCAAAGACGTTAAAATCGATTAAAAATCAACAGGAAAAGAAAATACAGAACTTACAACAAAACATGAACTTTAAACTGCTGAGATTCAATCTTTGTTTTCATGGAAATCTAATAAACTGGAGCTGAATTGAGGATTTTTAAAGGTCAAACTCTTAAAGAGTAAAGACAAATAAACATATTTGCACAGTTTCAATCAACGAATAATAAACGATGAACTCTGGAACAGTTTGACACTTCAGGTTCCTGATCGTTTTTAGATAAGATGAACTCTTCGGGGCCACAGAGCTTATTATCATCATATCACACATCAGATGATTCTGATCTCACTGATTCCGGGGTTCGAGGCCAAGGGTCAAGGGTCACATCTTCCAACACAAGTAAAACGGCTCTGTAGTTAGACACCAGTCCGGTGGCGCCCCCTGCTGGCGGCCGGCGCCTGTGACAAACACTGAATTAACGAGAATCTCAAAACGTTCGAATTGAAATGAAAAACAAACTTAAAGATCATTTATAAATCATTTAAACTGAACTTCCTCTGATGAGTTCCTGAGCTCCACCTCCTCCTCTGCACCTCCTCTCCACCTCCTCTCCACCTCCTCCTCACCTCCTCTGCAACTCCTCTTCACCACCTGGTTTCCTCTGCACCTCCTCCTCACCTCCTCTGCACCTCCTCTTCACCTGGTTTCCTCTGCACCTCCTCTCCACCTCCTCTGCACGTCCTCTCCACGTCCTCTTCACCTCCTCTGCAGCTGGTTTCCTCTTCACCTCCTCTGCACCTCCTCTTCACCACCTGGTTTCCTCTGCACCTCCTCTTCACCTCCTCTTCACCACCTGGTTTCCTCTGCACCTCCTCTGCACCTCCTCCTCACCTCCTCTGCACCTCCTCTCCACCTGGTTTCCTCTGCACCTCCTATCCACCTCCTCTTCACCTCCTCTCCACCACCTGGTTTCCTCTGCACCTCCTCTTCACCACCTGGTTTCCTCTTCACCTCCTCTCCACCACCTGGTTTCCTCTGCACCTCCTCTTCACCTCCTCTCCACCTGGTTTCCTCTGCACCTCCTCTTCATCTCCTCTTCACCACCTGGTTTCCTCTTCACCTCCTCTCCACCTCTCCTCTGGTCAAACCCTCAGCCTGAACCTGAACCTGGACCCGGACCCGGACCTGGACCTGGACCTGGACCTGGACCCGGGTGGAGCTGAGGTTTGTTCTCACACAGTTTGGTTCTGATGTTCAGTTCCATAATTTCTTTAATTGATTTTGTTGATGAAGAAAAAACTGAAGCAACAATCAGCTTCACATGTTAAATGTTTATTGACGTTTCCAACAAATGATCATAAATCAAACAGGATCAAACAGACCCGGAGATCAAACAGAAGCTTTGAACAACAAACACAACAAAACACAACAAACACAAACACAAACACAACAAACACAACAGTGTTCCTGGAGGTCGACTCCATCAACATCCAGATCCTCAGAGAAGAAGAAGCTCGAGACAAAAGCTCCTCCTGTCACTGTGATGATGTCACTGTGATGATGTCACTGTGATGATGTCACTGTGATGATGTCACTGTGATGATGTCACTGTGATGATGTCACTGTGATGATGTCACTGAGACGTCAGGACTTTAATAACCTCCTCTGTACCCTCCTCCTCCTCCTCTATAAGCCCCTCCTCCCCCATATCCACCACCTCCCCTGTACCCCCCTCCTCCCCCTCTGTATCCCCCCCCACCCCGGTTCCCCCCTCCTCCCCCTCTGTATCCACCACCTCCCCTGTATCCTCCTGCTCCTCCTCCGTAACCCCCACCTCCATATCCTCCCCCTCCTCTGTACCCTCCTCCCCCTGCGTATCCTCCCCCCCTGTAGCCGCCTCCTCCTCCTCCTGCTGCTCCTCCTCCTCCATCGAAGCGTCCCATCTTCGGAGGTCGAGGGCCGTCTCCCATCCTGAGCAGAGAGCAAGAGATCAGCTCCGTGGGAAACTACACAACATCACAGAGCTAGAAGTGTGTGTGTACCTGTGTGTGTACCTGTGTGTGTGTACCTGTGTGTGTTTACCTGTTAGTGTGTGTGTACCTGTGTGTGTACCTGTGTGTGTACCTGTGTGTGTACCTGTGTGTGTACCTGTGTGTGTACCTGTTAGTGTGTGTGTGTACCTGTTGGTGTGTGTGTGTGTGTGTGTGTGAGTACCTGTTGGTGTGTGTGTGTGTACCTGTTAGTGTGTGTGTGTGTGCCTGTTAGTGTGTGTGTGTACCTGTTAGTGTGTGTGTGTACCTGTGTGTGTACCTGTTGGTGTGTGTGTGTGTACCTGTTGGTGTGTGTGTGTGTACCTGTTAGTGTGTGTGTGTACCTGTGTGTGTACCTGTTGGTGTGTGTGTGTGTGTACCTGTTGGTGTGTGTGTGTGTGTACCTGTTGGTGTGTGTGTGTGTGTGTACCTGTTAGTGTGTGTGTGTGTGTGTACCTGTTGGTGTGTGTGTGTACCTGTTAGTGTGTGTGTGTGTGTGTACCTGTTAGTGTGTGTGTGTGTGTGTACCTGTTGGTGTGTGTGTGTGTACCTGTTGGTGTGTGTGTGTGTACCTGTTGGTGTGTGTGTGTACCTGTGTGTGTACCTGTTGGTGTGTGTGTGTGTGTGTACCTGTTAGTGTGTGTGTGTGTGTGTACCTGTTGGTGTGTGTGTGTGTACCTGTTAGTGTGTGTGTGTGTGTGTACCTGTTGGTGTGTGTGTGTGTGTGTACCTGTTAGTGTGTGTGTGTGTGTGTGTGTACCTGTTGGTGTGTGTGTGTGTACCTGTTGGTGTTAGTGTGTGTGCTGCTGGTCGGGCGCCCTCCAGCGGCCTCGGGGTGTGACACCCGTCTGATGACGTCGATCAGCTTCTCGTTGCTCGGATTCATCTGTCGGATGAAATCTGGTTCTTTGGTCACTTCCACCACCAGCGCCTCCAGGGCGGCGCGCAGGGCCACGATGGCTCCTCCCACCTCATGAGGGATCCGCAGTTTGATCCTGGACACACAACAGTGTGAGTCTAGTCTGTGGTCACGTGTGTGTGTGTGTGTGTGGTTGTGTGGCTCCTCACCAGTCGTCCAGCTCCAGCACTTCTCCGTCCGAGCTGATCTTCTTGCAGGCGAACAGCAGCAGCTGCAGAGGACTGACCAGCGTCATCCCTTTGGCCGAGATCGCCCGGGTTCGGATCTGACGCCACACACGCACACGCACACGCACACGCACACGCACACGCACACACACACACACACACACACACACACACACACACACACACACACACACACACACACACACACACACACACACACACACACACACGTTTCAGCACATCACGTCTGGATTCAACAATTTTGAAAACGATGACTGAATTCTTACGTCTTTTGCTCATAATTATTATAAACATTCCAGAATAAGTTCTGTCACTTCCTGTTGAACACATTGAAACGTTGATCCCGGGAGCTTTACCTTCTCGCTGAAGATGAAGAACGGCGAGGGGTAGGTCATGTCGTGGCTGCTGAACGGACAGTTGACCGACGACTTGTGGATGAGGGCGTTGCGCCCCTCGGTGGTCAGGATCTTCCTCTTCTCTTTGTGGAAACACACGTTGGGGTACGAGCCGAAGGTCAGCAGAGAAATGACCACGTCCAGGTTGTTGTCCGGTCCGACCGTGTTGAACACCTGCGTCAGCAGAGACTCTGAGGGGAGGAGGCGGAGCTTAATCCTTCTCACCTGAACACAGACCTGAGAGTGGTGCGGTCCGAGGTCATCAGTGGTGCGTTCAAGTACCTTCAGGGAATCCAGAGTTGACCAGGATCTCCTTCAGCTGGACTTTAGCCTCCCAGGTCATCCTCAGGGTCGACATGTTCAGACGTTTGTGTTCACAGAAACGAGACTCCGCCTCCTCGCCGTTAATCCTGAGAGGAACAGAGTCCAAGGACCGTCAGTCTGACAGGAAATAAAATATCCAGAATATAACGAAATTTAAATTAAATTAAAAGGAAATAATAATAATTTCTGTAAAAATATCAAATGGCTTTTATATTTAGAAAGAAAACTATTGTGCAGTAAACATGAACATTCTTCTTCATGTGTCTTGTACCGGACGTCGTCCCAGGCCTGGAACACGGCGAGCAGCGCCACGTGATCAGAGAAGCGAGCGCCCGTGAAGTTCCGGTGGACGAAGCCCAGACGCTTCCCCTCGCTGATGAACGGCTCCTGGAAACAGGAAGCAGCTGAGATGGTGCACATGGCGTCGCCAACGCTGGAGGGAGACAGACACACACGTCACTGACTCCGCCCAGTGACAGACAGGCCGTCAGCTGATTGGTCGGTCGTGACCTGAGGGAGACAGACACTGACTGGAAGATGCAGCCCATGATCATCATCTTCCCCAGGCGAGGTTCGATGGGGAGTCGAGCCAGGATCCGTCCCAGAGGAGTCAGCTCGTCGTTCAGGTCCAGGGCGTCCAGCTCTGAGACACACACACAGGATCAGATCCAACTGTGGTTACACACTTCACCTACAACCCCTGAGCTGCGGCTCGCACCTTTCAGAGTGTGTTCGGCCTCGATGACGGCGTCCAGCGGCGGCGGCTCGATGGCCTTGGACAGGAAGTGCCCGATGGCTCCGAGTCGCAGCAGCTTGATGCTCAGAGCGACCTCGTGCAGCGGCGTCCTGAAGATCTCTGGCGTCATGTGAGTCTCCAGCCTGCAGAGACACCACACCTGAAACCCTGACGGAGTCGGAGCCGCTCAGCTGGAGGTCGCTGGAGGTCGAAGGTCATACCTGTCGAAGCGAGCGTGGCTGCAGAGGTGGAAGCAGAACCCGGGTCGGACCCGCCCGGCCCGACCTTTCCTCTGCTCCAGGTTGGTCTTGGACGCCCAGACGGTGGCGTAGTTGGTCATGTTGTTGTGGGAAGTGAAGAGCTTCACCTTCTGTCTGTGGACACACACACACACACAGAGTCAGCACAGCCAGACGACCTTTGACCTGCAACGCAACCTGACGCACACACGACAACTCACACACACACACACACACACACACACTTACTTGCAGGAGTCGATGACGTAGACGACATCGTTGATGGTGATACTCGTCTCTGCGATGTTCGTGGACAGAATCACCTGAGACATCCGGACACAGGAAGTTAAAACTCACTCAGAGCCACGGCTGTTTCTCCATAACTACATGTATGTAAACATGAGGATTCAAACATGTGACGCGTTTCACTTGAGATTTGATAAAGACTGATTTCATCCTTTGTTCTGTCACAGTTTTGTGAATGAAAACAAGGTGATGATGAAGGTTTAAGTCGTCTGGTTTGATTCTCACTAAAATGAGAGATTCTCTGATCCTCACCTTGGTGATGTCATCAGGAACCGGGTCGAACACCCTCCTCTGCTCCTCCCGGGGGATCTGCGAGTGCAGCGGCAGGATCCGGTACCGGTGACTACCTGCAGAGAAAATGCATCAATACATAAATCACTGCAAATATCTCAGAACCTTTCAGCCTGACTTTGATCTGCTTAGCTCCAACAGGGACTTTAAAGGTTGGTCTCAGTGGTTTCCTGTTTCCTCTGGAAGCAGCAGACGTGTGAAGCGTACCGAAGTGCGGGTTGGACTCCAGGTGTCTCTGCATGGAGCAGATGAGGTTCCAGCCGGGCAGGAACACCAGCACGGCTCCGCTCACCTGCAGCGTCTCGATGTACTTCAGCAGAGCTTCCACCAGCTCGAAGGACGTCTCCTTCTCGTTGATCTGAGCCATGGAGGCCTTGGTCTCTGCAGTGTACTCAGGTCCACACAGCACGTTACAGTTGGTCTGCACACAGGGAAGACGCCTGTTCACCAGCTCCACACCGACACTCACACAAACATCAACAACACAACCTCCACCGCTCCAGAGACTGAGTCACAAACACAAGATGGCAGCTTGCACATCCCAAATATTCCCGCTTCATATTCCTAATGGAAGGAAGTGGAGACTGTACACAAAGAGGGTCAGGATCGATTGTCTTTATGATCAGTGGCTGGTATCAGAAGCTTCTTACATCGTCGTCTCCTCCCTCTTCCTCTTTATCTTTCTTCTTTCTGTCCATCGGTGGAGGAACGAAGTTGGTCATCTGGATACAATCCTCCAGGAAATACTCTGCCGACAACGAGACAACCAGAGTCAAGCTAAACTCCAGAAAGACAAATGTTTGTTATAGAAATTAAAAGCTTCACTAAACGATAACAAATCCAACAGACTCCGTTTCACGTTCTAGAGAAACACAGGTCACAGGAGGTCAGAGGTCGGAGGTCGGCTCTACCTTGAACCGCGAAGGTCCGTCCGAACACCTCGATGACGGGACAGCTGAAGAAGTACTCTCTGAACATGGAGGTGTCGATGGTGGCCGACATGAGGATGACCCGGACCTGTGGGTAGGCCTGGACCACGTCTCTGAGGACCACCAACAGGAAGTCCGTCTGCACACACACACAGGCAGAGGGGGGGGGGGGGGGGGGTCAGGTTATGCTCCACCCACAGTTAATAAATCGTTAATAAATGAACTCACGTTGATGTCTCGCTCGTGGATCTCATCCACGATCACGTGGCTGATGCCTCGGATTCCAGATTCCAGCTTCCTCAGCAGAACACCTGCAACGACAAGCGGCTGATCAGCGCCCGGCGCACATGCCTGTCACATGCAGGTCACATAGAGGTCACATAGAGGTCACATGCAGGTCACATACGTGTCACATAGAGGTCACATGCAGGTCACATAGAGGTCACATGCCTGTCACATACAGGTCACATAGAGGTCACATAGAGGTCACATGCAGGTCACATACGTGTCACATAGAGGTCACATGCAGGTCACATACAGGTCACATGCGTGTCACATACGTGTCACATAGAGGTCACATGCAGGTCACATGCCTGTCACATGTGTCACATGTGTGTCACTGAAACACGCCTGTACTGTCATCCCTGTACTTTAATACTTCACAGTGAATACGAATGAACTGTGAAGTATTGTTATGATTTATTGAGATGTTGCAGCTGTTGCTTCCCTCATGGTTACCAGGAGGGTCAGGAGGATGAAAGTGGTTTTGACCTGGTGTGACCTCACGTACCGACGGTGCAGAACAGCACGCTGGCGTGCGGCCGGGGGAGGACGGACTCGAAGCGGACGCTGTAGCCGCAGCTCTTCCCCAGCTCCTCCCCTCGCTCGAAGGCCACTCGCTCGGCCACTGACACGGCGCTGATCCGTCTCGGCTGCGGAGGAAACACACTCCACTTATAAATCACAGACCTGCACACATTTGATCAGACGTATTTCTATCTCCAGGAGTAACTGGGTTCTTGAAGATGTTTCACGTCTCGTTCTAGAGCGTCTTCAGTCTAGTGGCGTGTTACCTGGGTGACCACGATGTTGCAGTCGGACGCCTGGGCGCCCTGGATGAAGCGGTCCAGGATGTACTGAGGAACCTGAGTGGTTTTCCCGCAGCCCGTCGCTCCTCTGATGATCACCACGGGGTTGTCGGCGATGGCGTCCATGATCTCCTTCTCAAACTGTTTGACAGGAAGCTGCTCGCGCTGCAGCAGGATCTGAAGCATAGTTGTACTTTCTGTTATTATCTCTTAAAACAACAATAACCTTTAAAAAAACCTCAGGAATTCAGCTTCTACACTGAAAACACATGGTTTTTAAGATGAATTTAGTTTTAAGACTAAATATCATTATTGTATCAGTCAGACAAAAAACAATGAGTGAAATCAGATGATTTAGTTTTCTGAATGAAAACATCAACATTTAATTCAGTAGTTAGTCTAAGATTCTTAGAGAAGGATTCAGCTCTCGTCATGTTTCATTAAACCCGACGTGTGAGGAGCTAAAGGAGGGAGGACTCCACTGACCTGGTGCAGGTTCTCGTCCTGTTTCAGTTGGAACATCAGCTCTTCATGCAGCTCGCCACTGATCTGCTCCGGCGTGCACTGAGAACAAGTCATGACATCACGCGTGGTCAGTCCAACACGGAGACATCACACAGAGGCTTCACTGTGAAGCTGTGAACTGAGTTTGTGTTTCACATCTGAAGAGGAACCAGGAGATCCTCTGGGTTCTCAGAGATGATACGGATCAAACACGTCACTGATCTTAATAAATCAATTCGATGAAACAGATGAAATATACATATTCAGAGTTCTCAGGGTTTTCTAAGTTAGAAAACAAGCTCACGAATGCCAGCGGTCCTTCGTCGATGTTGCTGCTGGTCCATGGGTTCCAGTTGACCTGAGGCGGAGACCAGGGGACGACCCCGGCTCCGACCTGACGCTGCGCCGGCTCGAAGGACGCCATCTTCCCCTGAACCAGAGACACGGGGGCGCTGGGGTCTGCAGGCTGGACAGGAGGAGCAGGGTTAGCAGGATCGGCTCAGGGTGGGGGGGGCCTGGGAGGCGTGTGTGAGACCTACCGGCGGCGGGATGAGGACTCCCAGCTCCTGGACCACGCTGGCCAGCTGCTGCTGAAGCTCTGGAGACACGTCGACGTCATACGGCGCCAGCTGGACACAAGCACACAGGACAACACAGACAGGTGAGTTCCTCTGGGGGCCGGAGCTCCGCCTCTCCTCTCACAGCAGCCCAGCCCACGTACAGTTTCTCCTTCCTTCTTCTTGGTGACTCCGGAGTACGGCTCCACGACGCCCAGGTGGAACAGCTGTCGGATCAGAGACAGAGCGCAGGACTGAGCCGCCAGCTTCTTGTTGGAGCCGTGTTCCCGAGCCGTGATTCCTGCAGAGCAGACGAGAGCAGCCGCCTGGTGAACATTATCAGATCCTCGGCAGAAGTTATGGATTCATATTGTTGTACGATTCAGATCAAATAAAAAGATTTGACGTCATATTGAACAGTATTTGTTGGAGAGTCTTACTTCTGCCGAGCAGTTTCACAAACAGCTGCATCTCTGCGATGAAGCTCCTGCAGAGACAAACATCACATCTTCACTTCCTCTGAGCTTTTCAAACTAAAAGCTGAGAATAAACCTTCACGTGAAGCGATGACTCACCTGCCGTGTTCTCAGGAGGACGCCTGTATGTTTTTCTGCCAGACTTGGGATATTAAATAAAACACCAGCTTAGTATCTGGTGTTTCCCCCGGCGGCTCTCGGCCCTGCGGTGAACAGTGACACCGGAAATCACAACCAGACTCCACCGAGCCGGGGCTGCACCACGGGACGGCTTTAGTTCATCTAAACACCGTCCCATGTCTTCTTCAGGGTGGTTGTGACCTCCGGGGTCACTCGTCTCTCAAGCTCAGCAGCTGCACGTGTGCACCAGGACATTCAACAGCCACTGACCTCTGCCCATCACTTTGAATCTGAACACAATCATCTACCAGCAACCGTTTCAAAATCAGAAGCATTTTGAAATATTGATTTTGTAAACTAAAGGTACAGTTGAATTTTAAAGTAAAGTTGTTGTGCTGCTTTTACGGGGGGGGGGGGCTGGAAATCTTAAAAATCTTTTTAAGATTTTAAATGTTTAAATTCTAAATTCAGATAAACTTCTCCAAAAAGTGAGGCCAAAACATCTGGATCGCCCCCTGGTGGCTGGAAGCGGTTTAGGTTTCTCTTATTGTAGGTCGTTTAAGTTTGGATTAAATTGGGTATAGAGCAGTCCTGATTGGTTGAGAGCGTGTATGGGGGCGGGGCCTCGGTAACAGATGCAGCATCATGGGTCACTGATCGGTTTAGTAAAAGCTCTTCAGGTGCATTTATGTGATGAAAGAAGCCTCATAAATAAACTTATATATTATTTCCTGACAGTTGAATTTTCAGATAAATACTTTTTCATGTAAACTACGGTTTAGTGTAATAATAATGAATCAGATTAAGTTGGGAGCAGGGGTTATGAGTGAGTTTCTTCTGGGGTCAGAAGAATCAAAGTGATCCGACTCAAACTGAGTCTTTGATCTGGTTCTTATTCCATCGCTCAGGAAACTGACTTCTTCTGAAATGAAGGGAAACGCTGATTTGATCGAACCTGTTTTTGCTGTGACGGGATCAGAAGGTTTGTGAGGAGCTGCTGTGTGTCTCCTGCTCTACAACAGTTCAGAT
Source organism: Limanda limanda (assembly GCF_963576545.1). Lineage (NCBI taxonomy): Eukaryota > Metazoa > Chordata > Actinopteri > Pleuronectiformes > Pleuronectidae > Limanda > Limanda limanda. The sequence continues at coordinate 732,563 of NC_083648.1, read as the reverse complement.
CAGACAGTGAGATCCCTCAGGTGTTCCAACACACGCTGGAGGTCTCTGGGGTCACAGCAGTCCAGCAGAAAAACATACAGTGGCATCCGGAACACAGAGAGGGGGGGGAAACTAAAACTCACTTTCTCACACACTAACACTTTGCATATAACGTTTTTCAGACATGAACTGAACCAATGACGTGTTCCTGACATGTTCCTGACATGTTCCTGACATGTTCCTCACATGTTCCTCACATGTTCCTCACATGTTCCTCACATGTTCCTGACATGTTCCTCACATGTTCCTCACATGTTCCTGACATGTTCCTGACATGTTCCTCACATGTTCCTCACATGTTCCTCACATGTTCCTCACATGTTCCTGACATGTTCCTGACATGTTCCTCACATGTTCCTCACATGTTCCTGACATGTTCCTCACATGTTCCTCACATGTTCCTCACATGTTCCTGACATGTTCCTCACATGTTCCTCACATGTTCCTCACATGTTCCTCACATGTTCCTGACATGTTCCTCACATGTTCCTGACATGTTCCTGACATGTTCCTCACATGTTCCTCACATGTTCCTGACATGTTCCTCACATGTTCCTCACATGTTCCTGACATGTTCCTCACATGTTCCTCACATGTTCCTGACATGTTCCTTACATGTTCCTCACATGTTCCTCACATGTTCCTCACATGTTCCTCACATGTTCCTCACATGTTCTGCAGGTTCTTTATGTGAGAACTAGTGTCTGAGTCAGTGTCTCTGGACATCTTCTGGATCTTCTCCTGCAGCCTCCTGGTAAAATGTGTGTAACATGTCAGAGTGAGTCTCCTGCTGCTCTATAGGCTCCGCCCCTCGCCTGGATGTTCCCACATGTTTCTGTTTGAAGGAGTCGGACCCGACGACATGCTGCTGCTTCACAGACACTCACTACAGGAGATGTCAGGACACGGTTTGACACGGTTCATGTCTGAAAAACAGTTCATGACTGGGCTGATAGATGTTGATGACATATGAAAATTGTTGTACGTCTGGAACAAAATAGATAAATTAAAGAAGAACTAGAAAATGTTTCAGTAAAGAAAAGCAGGATAATTTTTCTCTGTGGAACCACACATGATATGTTGTGAGCTGATGGAACTTCACTTCTGAATTCATCCACCAGGTTTGAATCTCAACAGTTGCTCTTCTCTCATTCTTTTATCACGACTAAATATATAAAACAACCAATAATAATAATCTGCTATATATTTGCTCTCGGCCTTGAAGACTGAGCTTTCTGGTTCAGACCTGTTGTGGTCCGGTCCCACTTGGCTGTATTTATACTCAGCACTGGTTTTCTCCTTCTGGAAGAACTGGTTCAGACGGGCCTTGGCGTTCTCCAGGGTCCAGTTCCCGTGAAGGTTGGCGTTCAGGTCCACCTCCTCCGACTCCAGGGTCTATGAAAAGGAGAAGAGGGTTTATTTAAACTCTCATAAATCTGGAGTTTTTCTGTCTGTGGAATTTCTTTGACATAAAATGTATTTGTGGGGAGAGAATAAACAGATCCTTTCCAAAAGTTAATTCTGAGAAGTCAGGTTGTAAGACGACCAGGAAGAAGACTTCTTATGAGCATTATAAAAGAACCTTCAGACCTTTGTCAGGAGGAACAGACGTGAAGCCGAGCTGTTGTTTCTCTAACACGTCAGACTGTGTAACACTGAGTCGGAGGGGGACGTACCGCCTGGGCTTCCTGTTCGTCTCTCTTGGCGTAGTACTCCTGCAGGTTGGCCCCTCGGTCCCACTGAGCTCCTGCTCCTCCTCTCCCCCCCCACCCGGAGCTCCCTCCTCCGGAGTAACCCAGTCCCGTGACTCCTGGAACCGGTCCGCTGCAGCTCTCCTCTGAACCCGGGGAACGAACACAGGATGAGAATCCATCTGGGTTTGATAGATTAATGAGTGAAAAGAAGAAAGTCCAACCCTGATGAGATGAGCTACTTTTAATTTAATGACAAATTGAGGAAATAAAACTGTGACTGTTGTGTGCATGAGTCCAGGGTGAGGAAGTGCTACTGACAGGAAGTGCTACTGACAGGAAGTGCTACTGACAGGAAGTGCTACTGACAGGAAGTGCTACTGACAGGAAGTGCTACTGACAGGAAGTGCTACTGACAGGAAGTGCTACTGGCAGGAAGTGCTACTGGCAGGAAGTGCTACTGACAGGAAGTGCTACTGACAGGAAGTGCTACTGACAGGAAGTGCTACTGACAGGAAGTGCTACTGACAGGAAGTGCTACTGACAGGAAGTGCTACTGACAGGAAGTGCTACTGACAGGAAGTGCTACTGACAGGAAGTGCTACTGACAGGAAGTGCTACTGACAGGAAGTGTTACATCACATCACAGTCAGGAAACCAGATCCATATGAATCCAAATCAACACATTTACAGCATCATTGTTATAGAATGAGTCCTGCTACCGTGCTCAGCTTTCACCACGAGGTGGGGGGGCAGCGGCCCACTGGGGGGGAGGGCTCCGAAGGCGCCGGGTCCTCCGGCGTCCGGCTCATCACAGACCGGAGCGCTCACCTGCAGACACAACACGCACTTTCACTTACTGAGTTTGTCAGAAGAGTGAGATGTTAGAGATCGCTTCTGTTATTATGAGACTTGTAAAAACAAAGAATCAGAATCAAAGATCAGATGTTGACAGCTGACGTCTCTGGACCTGCTGTGTGTTAAAACCATAGATATATATAAAGACTAGATATCTCGCTCGACGGAGCCGGACGTCACCACATGGCGGCCGTCTTGCTAGGGGGCAGCTCTCTCACCCATAACATTGTGTTGGTAAATAACCATAACTTGCTCAATTTTCAACCGATTTTGAAACGGTTTGGTTTGTTATAAACGTCAGAGATGTAGATATGACACTGCATAAATTATTAATTTTTTTTAGAAAATAACATAATTATTCATAAGTACACAGTGTCATATCTACATCTCTTTCGTTTATAGAAAACCAGACCGTTTCAAAATCGGTTGAAAATTGAGCAAGTTATGGTTATTTACGACTACCAACACAATGTTATGGGTAAGCGAGCTGCCCCGTAGCAAGATGGCCGCCATGTGGTGACGTTCGTCTCCGTTGGCCGGCAACGCGGCCGAGATATCTAGTCTTTATATCTATGGTTAAAACCCCTTCAGGAAGTGGAAGCCACTTCCTATATCCTTGTTTACTTCCTGTCGTTCCCTGTCAAAGTAAAAGCACCTGTGATGCACTGACGCCCACGGACGGGACCTCGGCGGCGCTCATCTCCCCGAGTCGCACCAGGTAGTTGACGAAGTCCCGGGCAGCGTTGGTCTGAGCGTCCTTCTTGTTGGTGGAGTTTCCCATCCCGATGTAGTTGAATCCATCAACTCGCACCTGGAGTCAGACAGAAGCAATGGACCGACGAGAGTTCAGAGTCAGACAGAAGCAACACAGATCAGCTGTTTTCAGACAGGAGCTCCAGAAGGAATCTAGAACGTTTAGGTCCAGAGTTTCTCCAGAGTTTGTCTTCACATGTGAAGAAACAGCAGCAGGAGTTCGGGTCAGAAGCTTCCACAACAAGTTATTGACTCAGACGTTGTGTTCTCACTAGGGTTGCAAAGGGTTGGAAAGTTTCCGGTAAATTTTCGGAAACTTTCCCGAAACCTTCCATGGGAAGTTAAGCTCGGGAATTTTGAAAAAAAAAAAAAAACTACGCAGATTAAACACTGAGCAATAAAAACATCATTCACAACTCTATTTTAAAGATGTATGGAACGTTGAGTTTCAACCCTCCACCGTGCATTCTTCCATCACATGCACAGATAACTCCCAGCATGCTTCACTCTACAGCAGGGCTACTGAGGCCTGCTGTAGAGTGAAGGACTAGTCAGGTAAGTTTCCATGATATTACTGGGAAAATATATTAGCATGCTGATTGAGGATTGTTCACCTGTTCATCTAGACTATTTCCATTCATTTATCCATCAATTGTAAAATATGTTTACAGACGATTCCAATTGTTTGGCTAACTATTTATATCTCTGGCATTGCATTAGTGTTTTTTTACAAACTTTGTTCTCATCTTATTCTACAGAACAATGCCACGTGCACTCTCTCATGTGTGGAGACATTTCACCTCATCCAATGTAGAAGGAAAGGCTGTGTACATTTGCAAATACTGTGCAAAGACCAATGTTAAGAATGACACAACGATGCAGAAGCATATAGTCAAGTGCCCAAAGTTTCCTCAGGGCTCAAATCAGACTATGACACAACAAAATGTTTATATTTATGTCTGTATATGACAAGGTAAATACAGTTAGTATAAATTACCCACAACATTTCCAGTTTATTCCCGTATATTCCCGTTAATTCCCGTATATTCCTGTTAATTCCCATGGAAAGTTTCCAACACTGAATATTCCCAGAATTGTGCACCCCTAGTGGTCACAGACGTGGATCCCTCCAGGAGAAGCTCCAGAGTTCAGGTCTGAACGCAGCAGAACTCACCTCACACATGAACTTCTGCCTGTTCTTGTTCCCCGCCGCTCGGATCTCATACACGGGAGTCAGCTTCTTTTTCCCGCACCAGGCGTACAGGAAGTTCTTGATGTCCGCCATGGTGGACTGAGGGGGGGGGCGTTTCCTTCTCCGTTGACCCCTGAATCTGTAAAATCCAGTTTTAAACAGCAAACTTCATAAGAGCCACAGTCACTCGCCACCAGGATCCAAACAGGAACCACATGCTTCACTTCCTCGTGTTTGTTGAGTGAACAACCACAGGAGCAGAACCCTGAGTTCTGATTGGTTCCTGAGAACAACGGGACCGACATCGTGCTTTACTGCTTCACTGGTGATCAGAACCTGTCATCACGACCTGGACCTGAGCATGTGACCACAGGAACTCTGAGGGGGAGGAGCTTCAGCTGGAAAACACCAGAGGCTCTTCAGCAATACATGATTCATTGTATCCTGATATATCATCCCTCTATCATCCATCCATCCCTCTATCCATCCATCATCTATCTATCTATCTATCATCTATCTATCTATCCATCCATCCATCCATCCATCATCTATCTATCATCCATCCATCCCTCTATCCATCCATCCATCCATCATCTATCTATCTATCATCCATCCATCCCTCTATCCATCCATCATCTATCTATCATCCATCCATCCATCCCTCTATCTATCTATCTATCTATCTATCTATCTATCTATCTATCTATCTATCTATCTATCTATCTATCATCCATCCCTCTATCTATCCATCATCTATCTATCTATCTATCATCTATCTATCTATCTATCCATCCATCCATCATCTATCTATCTATCTATCTATCTATCATCCATCTATCTCTCTATCTCTCTATCTCTCTATCTATCATCCATCTATCTATCATCCATCCATGCATCCATCCATCTATCTATCCATCCATCCATCCCTCTATCTATCTATCTATCTATCTATCTATCCATCCATCCCTTAATCTATCTATCCATCCATCTATCTATCTATCCCTCTATCTATCTATCTATCATCCATCCATCCCTCTATCCATCCATCCCTCTATCTGTCTATCTATCTATCCATCCATCTCTCCCTCTGTCCCTCCATCCATCCCTCTATCTATCTATCTATCCATCCCTCTATCCATTCATCCTTCTATCTATCCATCCCTCTAGCCATCCATCCATCCCTCTATCTATCTATCTATCTATCATCCATCCATCCCTCTAACTCTCCAGTTAGCTGCTAGCTGTTAGCAGTTAGCATCTAGCAGTTAGCAGCTAGCAGCTAGCAGTTAGCAGCTAGCAGCTAGCAGCCAGTGGGAGCTTCCCTGTCTCGGACCCGCTCCCGAGCACCGGAACTAGCTCCTCCCTGCAGCTCGCGTTAGCAGGTAGCTCCTGTTAGCTCGAGTAAAGATACAGTTAGCTAGTGGAGAAAGTAAGGTAACTAACCAGAGCAGGTAACTAACCAGCGCAGGTAACTAACCAGCGCAGTAACTAACTCATTATTACTACTAGTTACTGGTTATTCTTTTACTCACATTCAGAACATCAAGCAGAGAGAGGACTTTCGCAGCGAAACACGCCGCTGCTTCGTAACCGATGTAAACAGCTGGGGACCGGGCCTCTGATTGGTTAGCATCTGACACGAAGCGTGCTGATTGGTTAGAGTTAGGAAATCATATGTAGGATAACCAATCAGAGGCAGGGTAGGGGCGGGTCTTTGGGGAAACTATTCATTGGTTAGAAGAGAGGTTTTCAGACACAGCAGCGACCTCAGCTGGACTGGAGACAAACTGTTATTACATTATTAACAAATGACCAGGGGACAGCAAATGTTTATCCTCTCTCCTTCTTCTCTTCTTCTTCTCTACTTTTACTTCTTCTCTTTTATTTCGTCTCTTTTCTTTCTTCTCTTCTCTTCTTTTTTCTCTTTGACTTCTTCTCTTCTCTTCTTTCTTCTCTTCTTCCTTCTTCGAAGCCCACTGTCTATGGGGCACTTTCAGGGGTAAACAGCGTTGCAGCAGAATCCAACACAACTGAAGTAACTGGTGACTCCTCCTTCAAATGTAAGATACAAACACGCCCCGCCTCCATCCGGCTCCTGTGATGTCATCAAGTGTCGGCAAGCCCGGGCATTCAAACTCCACTGGAGTCAATTAATCAAGATGTGAGTCTGACATCACAGGAGCAGGATGGAGGCGGGTCGTGTTTTCTTCTGATGAAATAAGTCGGACATGTTGAGACGACTGATATAAAGAACTATTAAATTTGGTGCAGATGAAATAAAATCCTGGATCCAGTGAATTTAATTGTGCTTTCATGGGAGGATGTTATGACTTCAGGTACAACACTATACACCTGTAACCACCAGCAATGTGAACAGTCGATCTCAGTCTGTGTGAGTGTGTGTGTGTCTGTCTGTCTGTGTGAGGGTGTGTGTGTGTGTGTGTGTGTGTGTCTGTGTGAGGGTGTGTGTGTGTGTGTGTCTCTATCAGCTTCAGTCAGATTCAGAGGAAACGAGGAAATGCTCGCTGATGTTTCATCACACAGACGCCAACAACTAAACTAACTTTCATCATCCTGTCAGACTGAAGACAACACCCCCCTTATCTGGCAGGGAGGAGTGTGTGTGTGTGTGTGTGTGTGTGTGTGTGTGTGTGTGTGATATTTCATTTGTTTTGCAGACAATTTCATTTTTCTTTCAGTTTGCTAAAACACATGTTCATGACGCTTCGTACACAAATAAAAATGTTGTTATGTGATAAACTGAACATACGTGATCAAATATACAAGTTTGTAGCTTTAAGAGAAAATAGGAGGATGGAGAGAAGGATGAAAACAAAGTTTGGAGGCAAAGAAAGACAAATGATGTGAGAAGAGATAAAACAGAGACAGACGGACGCTGGAGAGACATTAAGGAACGAGTGCAGACAGACAGAGAGACAGTTTCAGATCCACAGACAGATAGAGAGAAGAAAAAAAGAAAGAGAGGGAGGGGGAGAGAAGGAGGAGTCAGGGAGGAAGATAAAATAGAGTCTCAGCAGAGAGGAGACGTCCAAAGTGACGAGGAGCTGAGGAGAAAAACGGTCTCATCACTCATCTGCTGCATAAACGACTGAGGAGAAACAAGTCTGCACTGAAAGACAAGAGACGGAGATCTGGAAAAGAGGAGGAGGAGCAGAGGAGGAAAGGAGGAGACAACAAAGTTTCCTCAAACTGACTCACTGACGACGGGAAACTAACAGAGCTCAGAAGGAAAAGGAGAAACGACACAGAAAAGAGACAGAAGAAGAGACAGAAGAGGAGACAGAAGAGGAGACAGAGACAGAGAAGGAGACAGAAGAGGAGACAGAAAAGAGACAGAAGAGGAGACAGAAGAGGAGACAGAAGAGGAGTCAGAGGAGGAGACGAAGACAGAGAAGGAGACAGAAGAGGAGACAGAGAAGGAGACAGAGAAATAGACAGAAGAGGAGACAGAGACAGAGAAGGAGACAGAAGAGGAGACAGAGAAGGAGACAGAAGAGGAGACAAAGACAGAGATAGAGGAGGAGACAGAGACAGAGAAGGAGACAGAAGAGGACACAGAGAAGGAGACAGAAGAGGAGACAAAGACAGAGAGGGAGACAGAAGAGGAGACAGAGACAGAGAAGGAGACAGAAGAGGAGACAGAGACAGAGAAGGAGACAGAAGAGGAGACAGAGAAGGAGACAGAGACAGAGAAGGAGACAGAGAAGGAGACAGAGAAGGAGACAGAGACAGAGAAGGAGACAGAAGAGGAGACAGAGAAGGAGACAGAAGAGGAGACAAAGACAGAGAGGGAGACAGAAGAGGAGACAGAGACAGAGAAGGAGACAGAGAAGGAGACAAACAGTTCAAGCTGAGCTGATTAAAGAGGAGCAGTTATGCAGAGGTGCATCATGGGAATGTCTTAGGTCCATAAAGACACAGACGTGAACACCTTGTCCTCTAGTTCCACCTCCACCACCTACACCCAGCATGGCCAGGTTATCCCAGGGACGGAGCTCTGCGGGTGGGGCAGGAGGGCTGCTGCGGCCCCCTGTGCTGCTCGGACTGATGATGATGATGATGATGATGATGATGATGACGGCAGTGGAGGCAGCGAGTGCCGAAGACGTGGAGAGCGAGGAGAGTCTGGAGATCCTGGATGAGGACGAGGCCGTGGACATCCTGGTGAGAAAACATCTGATCAGTGATGATTGAATATTAATCTTATAAAAACAGTGATGGACACCAGACGTGATGATGTCACCACTTTAAATCCTCCGCCATGGTTTCTGTACTTAGCCGAAGCATCAGCACAGTTGCTATGGTTACCAGGTGTCCAACATGTCCGTCTGGTTTGGTGTCTTCCAGGAGCCGGCGTCCTCGGATGCGTCCAGACTGTCTCCTTTCAGCTCCTGGCTGATCTTCAGAAGAAACTCCAACAAGGGGGAGAACCGGAGAATCAAAGGGTCGAGGAGGACGTCCAAGGTCAGAGACACGCCCACTCTTCATGTCCCCCATGGTTGTCTTTTAATTTTAACTAAAGGAAACATAGAAAGATCTGTTGGGACTATTTCCAGCAGCGGATGAATCCACACGAGTTCTTTGTGAGTGTTGATGAAGGTTGAACTTTGACTCACAACATGTTGATGCTTCTCCACAGCACGGCCTACCTGGACCTCCAGGACCTCCTGGACCTCCAGGACCTCCAGGACCCCCTGGACCGCCAGGACCCCTTGGGCCTCTGGGCCCCCCCGCCCCCCTCTTACCCCAACAGCAGGAGCTGAAACAGAGAGGTGACACTGAGGCCTTTATGCTTAGCTAGGCTAACAGTTTCCTTCTGTCTCCAGTCTTTGTGCTAAGCTAAGTTAACAGTTTCCTTTGGATTGTGTATTTGTTTTGTTGTGTATTTGAGCTTGTCATGGTCTAAATTACCCAGAATTCATAGAACATTATTTGAGATTAACGATGACGTCAGACATGTGAAATGTGACCTATCCTATCACCGCCCTCAGACATGGTGGGAGGAGCCAGCGTCCTGTGTGATCGTCCCCGTGTCTCCGCCTCTTTCGTCAGTCATCTCCTGCAGCCAATCACGATTCAACGCCGCAGTCTGCTAGAGCTGCAGCCATTCAGCGAGGTGACCAACATAAACACACTCACACACACACACACACACACACTCTGGTCCATGTCCTATCTGCTAACATGGAGGAGGTGAGTTTATGCTGAAGCCAGCCACCAGGGGGCGTTGTCCTATGATGTATGTGTGTGTGTGTGTGTGTTTGGGAGCAGGGCTTCACACACTCACTGACTATTCATGCGGGGATTTAACACACAAACTGCCTGTGACCTTTGACCCCCGCAGCCCTCAGACTCTGGGCGGAGCCTCCAGAGAGGTCACAGCTTCAACAGCAGCAGCGGCAGATACTTGGTCCTCGTCTCTGGATTCTACCAGCTCACCTGCAGCCTCCTGATAGGTGAGGTCACTACACACTATATACATGTACAATTATCAATATTAGAAAACTGCATCTAAAGTGTGTGTGTATGTGTGTGTGTGTGTGTGTGTGTGTGTGTGTGTGTGTGTGTGTGTGTGTGTGTGTGTGTGTGTGTGTCAGAGTCGGGTGACAGAGTTCAGCTTCGCCTCAGAGACAGTGTGAGAGCATCGATCTGCATCGAGTCCTTGTGTCAAAGTAACATGTGAGTAAAGATTTTATATAAAGTCGATCAGTGACTGTATATAAAGATGATCAGTGACTGTATATAAAGATGATCAGTGACTGTATATAAAGAGAATCAGTGACTGTATATAAAGATGATCAGTGACTGTATATAAAGATGATCAGTGACTGTATATACAGATGATCAGTGACTGTATATAAAGTCGATCCCTGTGTGTGTTAGCTCTATAGAGTCGGTGATGGGCGTGGCTGCTGCTGGAGGAACGTTCAGCATCCTACTGACAGGAACTCTTTATCTACAGGTACGACTCTAAGGCTCCTCCCATATCACTGTTGCTATGGTTACAACTGGGGAAGTTTTTCAGCCAATCAGAGACTCTGAAAACTGTGTGTTGTGTTATATTTGGACGAACAGGAACAGTTTGAGGTGTTTAAAGTTTTTACCGTTCAGATTAAAGAGACAGAATCCGAACATCACAGCAGATTCTAAACAAGCGGATTAAAACACCTTTTTCTTGTCTTTGACGTCCTTGTGGGACCTTGTTCTTCTGTTGCAGGCCGGAGAGTACGTCTCCGTGTTTGTGGACAACGCCAGCAGTTCGTCCCTCAGCGTCCTGCAGGACTCTCTGTTCTCTGGGATCCTGCTCGGAGTGTGAGACACCAGCAGATCCATCCGTCAGCAGGTGGAACAGGGAGGGACATTCAACATCGTCCAGCTCCTTCTCTGAATCCTCAAACCCTGCAGAGCAGAACCAGACAGGACGTTAGGATCCAAGCTGGAGTCGGACATCAAGACCTGAGACCTGCAGCAACACAACAGGAGCAGAACTCATGTACACAACTTAGACCTGGTTCAACGCTCACACATCTGAGGAGCACGGGACAAACCTTCTCATCTCCATCACACGGATTCACTTCCTGTCTGACTCTTCATTCACAAAACACCAAGGACACAACTTTCACCACTTCACCTTCACCGTGTCACAAACAGCTCATTTAGTTTTTGTCCAAATTCACCAGAGAAGAAGAAATCAACACATCCACGGACAGACAGAAGTGCATCTTTTATTTAAATGACAAATATTCTATATTAATGTTGATAATTCTATTTGTGTTAAAACAGAGAAATCTTTTCTTTCTTTAATAGAAACCTCCCTTTCCTCAGACTTTCCACTGCTGCAGCTCCTCTGTTCAGCCTCTGCTCTCGGTTGACCTGACGTTGGAACTTTTCGGACTCTGCGATCTGTGTGTTAGCATAATGAACGGCTAGCGGCCGGTCCACACAACACTTCCTGATCTCGTCACGTGACATCAGGAGAATGTGGAAGTGTGGGCAGGACGCCTGAGCAGCCTTAAACTCTGAACAAACGTCTTGTTTAAAAGACGTGAAGATGACGACTTCATCAGCCTGAAACTCTCGTGTCCTACTTTGTTCTCGTTGTGAAATAAAAAGCTGAATGTGTAAACGCCTGCAAGGTTTCCCTCTAACTTCTCCTAACTGACACAAGCTGGACCTGAAAGAGACGTTACACCAGGAGAAAGCTCAGCCGCTGGAGCTGAGTCACAGTTTCCAGGCCTGGTGAACAAAGACGTCTGTGTTGAGCTGTAACGTGGTGAGAAACCTCAGCCGTCTCCACAGACGGATCCTGACCGAGGCTGACGAGACTCTGGAGTCTGCTGGAGATCTGATCCCAGACAGACCGATCCCTGCCGAGTCGTTCACACGTTCACACGTTCACACGTTCACACGTTCCCTGGAGGAGCCAGAGGTCGTCTGTGCACGTGAAGGTGTGAATCACAGGTGTGAGCTGCTCACAGGGAGCGACTCCATGATGGTGAGTGGATGAACCACATGTGCTGAGGGGAACTGCTGGAGCTGCACTTTGTTCTTCATGTCTCAGATCCGAACTGAAACAGAATCATCTCCTGACAGCTGCTGGGGAACAATCAGTGTCTGTGGAGTCAGAGCAGTGTGGGTTCCTGGAGCACCACCTCGTGGACATTAGAGGAACTGTGGTCATCTTCTGATGATATTTTCACATTTAACATGTTGTGAATTCTTTATGTTGTAAAACCTTTTTCTCCGCCCCCTGCTGGTAACAGACAGTCATGTAGATTTGACGCCTGACCTCATTTTACTTTAATATGAATATTTATTCTCTGGATGTGATAAACATGTGCTGTGTGAATAATTATGATAATAAATATATTACTCTCCACCCACGACAAAATTTAATTTACTTAAAACAACATTTAGATTGATGAATGAGCCTCAGGACGGAACAGATCAAATGAAACATGGACCGAACAGGAAGCTTCAGACTCAGATCAGAAAACGACTCTGTATTTGTGTTGTGTGATTTCTGTGAATAAAGCACAAAGTTCAACACTTGTTTATTCCAGCAGCTGCAGATGGACTCAGTCCAGGTCCCCTGAGGACATGTACACATCATAGACCAAATGAGAAGGACCAGAGATGAGATCTGTGGTCTTATAACCCACAGCCCCTCCCCTTGGGTGTGTAAAGGTTATTATCCTCCTGATGTCTTCTCAGGGTGAGACACATCCTGTCTACATGTCCCTGTGGACGACCCCTGCAGTGAGACCCCTGGAGTGAGACCCGGGGGTGAGACCCGGGGGTGAGACCCCTGGAGTGAGACCCCTGGAGTGAGACCCGGGGGTGAGACCCCAACCGTAGAACTGAGCATCACCATGAGCAGTCAGCAGCTGCTTCATCAGCCTGATGGATCCTCCTGCTCCTCTTCATCAATCACTTCATGCAGGCGTCCAATCACAAGCCCTCACTGACCCACACGCTGATAGCATTAGCATTAGCAGAATGCTAGCTTGAGAAAGAGAGAATTACCCTCAACATGACGAAAACAAAGGGACATGACATTTTTTCATTTCAGTTTTAGATTAAATATCAATACTAGTTTAAAAAAAGCTTAATATTTATTTCAGCTCCATTCACTCCCATGGAGTGAGTCCACAGGAAGTCATTGATTCATCAACAGGAAGTCATTGATTCATCAACAGGAAGTCATTGATTCATCAACAGGAAGTCATTGATTCATCAACAGGAAGTCATTGATTCATTCATTCATCAACAGGAAGTCATTGATTCTTCAACAGGAAGTTATTGATTCATCAACAGGAAGTTATTGATTAATTAACTCATCAACAGGAAGTCAGTGATTCATCAACAGGAAGTCAGTGATTCATCAACAGGAAATCAGTAATTCATCAACAGGAAGTCAGTGATTCATTCATCAACAGGAAGTATTTCTTTCATCAACAGGAAGTCAGTGATTCATTAACAGTCATTGATTCATCAACAGGAAGTCATTGATTCATCAACAGGAAGTCATTGATTCATCAACAGGAAGTCATTCATTCATCAACAGGAAGTCATTGATTCATCAACAGGAAGTCATTGATTCATCAACAGGAAGTCATTCATTCATCAACAGGAAGTCATTGATTCATCAACAGGAAGTCTTTGATTCATCAACAGGAAGTCATTGATTCATTCATTCATCAACAGGAAGTAATTGATTCATCAACAGGAAGTCATTGATTCATCAACAGGAAGTCATTGATTCATCAACAGGAAGTCTTTGATTCATCAACAGGAAGTCATTGATTCATTCATTCATCAACAGGAAGTCATTGATTCATCAACAGGAAGTCATTGATTCATGAACGGGAAGTCAGTGATTCATTCATTCATCAACAGGAAGTCTTTCTTTCATCAACAGGAAGTCATTGATCCATTTAAGAATGTCAGGACTGGGATTGTGATGGAAACCAGAAGTTGACTCCTCGTGGACAGAAGGATCAACACCAGGTTCAGTGAAACCTTGAGGAGGAAACGTTCAGGACTTCAAGGTCCAGTCGACTCTTGTAACTCGTAAATGTTTGATCCAACTCTACCAATCGGTGTATTTGAATGTAGTCGAGTGAGTTCAGGAGTCGGGTCTCCACCAGGGAATCAAACCTGCGTGATATCCAACGCCACGCGGCGGCTCACTGGGCCACCGGTGCAGCTGGAGCCGCTCGGAGTCTGTAGCGGAAGCGGACGTCAGCGCTGGGCCACAGGATCCCCAGTCCGGCCCGGCCCGGGTCCAGAACCGCTCCGCCCTGCCCCTCCTCCAGCTGGAGCTCCAGGTGGAGCAGCACCAGACACAGGAACTGTTTGATCTCGTAGACTGCAAAGTATCGGCCGGGACACTTGCTGGAGCCAGAGCCAAACGGCATGAGGTAATACTTCAGCTTCTGCCCGTCCTTGTAGAAGTTCTTCTTCTCTTTGCCGTCCTGCACGAAGCGATCGAACCGGTACGTCTGACAGGAAGAGCAACGAGACGCTTCGTCAGCCAAACGCACAACAGCTCAGTACAAACAGGTCAGAGAGAGAAACATGAGGAGTTCATTGATAAACACGATTACAGTTTATCTACCAGAGTGAATTAAAGACCGTCATCAGGTCAACAGGCTGGTGTGAAGAGTTTGTAAAAACACAGATAATGGTTTGATAAAAGATGATTAAATATGTTTGAATGGATTTGTTTCTTGCTAAGTGATCGCTCGGTACCTCAGGCTCCTCGTAGATCTCCGGGTCCATGTGAATAATCTGAGGGAACAAGGTCACAACATCTCCTTTCCTAACGGCCACCGAGCGCTCGCCATCCAGCCGCAGACTGAAGTCGTCCAACGCCACGCGGACGTTCATGGAGGCCGAGGACAGACGGAGACTCTCCTTCACGGCGCTGTCTGTGGATGAAGGTCAGACCCGAGGTTACTACGAACTGAGAGTTCAATGGCTAACCAGATAGATCCGACCGCCGCTGAAGTTTGACTTCCTGCCAACGTGTCTGTGGTTTTCAAAACTGAAAAAGGTCGTACCCAGATAGACGAGTTTGTCCAGCTGCTCTCTGGTGAGCGCCACGTCTCGGTCGCTGCTGAACGCCACGCCGCTCTGCGACAGGACGTCCAGCAGCTCCTGACGCACGACCTCCATCACCTCCGGGTGAGTCAGCAGGTGGTACAGGGCCCAGAACGTGGCGGGGACAGTGTTCGCCGCCGACGCCCACAGAATGGCAAAGCTGTGGGCTGAAAGATACAGGAAGTCATAACTCAGCCGTATAACTTGATTCATAATTGATTGATAATTGATTTTAAGAACCAGGCGTGAACAGGGTCACAGCTGCATATGTAATGACAACACTGTGTTACATACAGAGAGCCACCTGATTGGTTGTCACCGAAGGTCTTTGAACTCATCGTGTGACATTCGCTTCCATCAGGAAAAATTATTAAATGTACTTTCATCAAAATCAGTTTCTTCTACAAGATGAATTCAACTAAATAAAGTTCCACTGAGCAGATGAATCCAATCAGAGACAGTTAATAAAGATTGATGACATGACAGCTCCCTAATGTGAGGCCGTCTAAATCGCCCCCTGGTGGCTGACTGCAGTATAGGTCATAACCTCCTCCTCCTCCATGTTAGCAGATGGGACATGGACCAAACTAAAAACTTAAAGTAGTCGTTAAATACATGTTTGTAAAGATGTTTCTGTCGTTCTCTTCTCTCTGATGTTCACGTGTTTCTGATCAGTTTGGTTTCGATCAGTTATTTCATGAAACCACGCTGAGACGTGATGATTGACAGCTGACACTGACTCCTGATCAACCAATCCCTAGCCCCCCCCCCCCAACCCTCCTTCACAGACGGTTCATCCAAATTCTTCTGCGAAACTTCCTTTTCCAGCTGTGACCTTTAATGTGTCTATGACTTGTAAAGTCGTCACGTTAAAAACTTGGTGGTTGTAAACAACATTTAAACAACACACTGACTACTCATATATAATATATATATATATTTACATAATATTTCAATAATAACAAAGAAACAGGATGAGGTGAGAGAGACAGATAAATCATTTAAAACATCTGTACTGAATGAATTGTTGCTGTTGGGAGCTGGTGTGAGATGAAATCATGATAAAATGATAAAAGTTGAACTTTTAACAAGTTCACATTAAAAGCTTCTATTTACAGCTGATTATAAAATGATGGTTTATAAGTGTCGACCTCAGCCAATTTGTGAATTTCGGGAAGAAATTTCTCTGATTAGTCTGAAACTAAGTGAACCCACCCAGACCCTGTGATCCTGATCGAGGACTGGGATCACAACATGTCTCCTCACATCTTCACCAGCAGGAACTCCTCAGTTCATCTGCTCCTTCATCTCCATCAGACATGATGTATAAACACTTTAAACATGAAGTTACAAACTGGTTCTTCTCATCACAGGGAAGTGTTAAATGATCAATGTGTGATTGCACTCGTTCACCAGCAGAGCGGCGCCCTGATCACCGGCCTGAGTAGAGATCCATGTTTACCTGCTTTGTCCCAATCCCTCAGCGCGTCGAACTGATCAAAGATCTCCAGTCGTCTCCTGATGAACTGTGAAGCGTTGGACCAACTCGCCATCCTCTGCGGCAGGAAGACGTCGGTGAGCTTCTTGCGGATGGCCTTGGTCTGGCCCAGCAGCCACAGAGGGATTTGAGCCACGAGGAGAGGAAACTTATTGTCGTACTTTTCAAAGTTCTCCATGATCACGTCCATCCCGCTGTGGCGCCTGGCGGCCGGCGGCCGGCCGTACATGGTGAGGAGCGTGGACTCGAACATCACAGAGTTACAGAACTTGTATATGCTGTGGCTCGTCCAGTCGCATTCCTCCCCCGGCCTCTGCCCCAGGAAGTCCTGACGTAACACCAGCTGGAGGTTACCCAGCATGCTCTCTGTCAGGAGAGAGAGACTGTCGCCCTGGAGGAGGAGGAAGGCGCGGCCGACCTGCTCCTCCAGGCCGGGGAACTCCTTGGGCTTCATGAGCGGGTAACCGAACGCATAGGAACCCACCTTGTAGGAGAACTCATGGAAGTCCAGGTGTCGGCCATCTTTGACGATGTTTGGAAACAGCAGCGGGTTCAGGATGAAGGTCATGTACTTCCCTGCAGGGGAGAGGACATCAGAGTCAACACATGAGCCACCAGTCCAGCTGTCATGGGGGGGCGGGGGGGGGGCAGGTCCAACCTGACTGAACCCGAGACAAAACCAACCGAGTCTGACTCCGACCACACAGACCTTCTGTTTCCTGTGTCTGAACCTGAGGGTTCTCTGGTTCAGACCCCCCCCCCCCCAACCCCTCAGCCCCTGTGCTCACTATGGAGTTCGCTGGTTGGATCTTTTGTCTGTGGGCGGAGTCAGACTGGGTCATGTTTTGGTGAAGGAAGGATTTAAATACCGACCGGCGATCTGAACGGTGAAGACGTCTCCATGTTGCTTCTGATGTTCCAGAAGAAAGTTGAAGGAATTTTGTCCGAACTCGAGAGCTTTTCCAACGACAGGGATCCAGCCTTTGATCAGAGGAGGTTCTCCGACTCTTCTGCAAGACACAAACCTTTGATTCTCAGTTATTCTTCCCTGGTTAATATTTCTATGAACATGGTTTTAACTTGTGTGGATCTCTTATCCTCCATGATTTATTCATCTGTGACAGAAGCTGCTTCTGTCCAGTTGTAACCAATCACTGAAACGTTTCCTCCCATCTGTTACTTCTGTATTACTCTATTACACCATTACTTTGTTACTAGGTTACTCTACTACTCTAGTACTCAATTACTTCATCACATAATAACTACTAATCTATTACTGTAATACTTCACCAGTGAACAACTGTATGCCTCTTCTTCTCCTCCAGGTTCTTCCCTCACACACCAGGTTCTGGACGGACCCGGCTGCTCTCTGGGCAGCGACAGGACCTCACTTTCTTTCTGCGAGTCCTATTTTTAGTTTTGAATGATTCATTATTAATTTTTTTTCTGATGACCTCTCACGGCCCACCTGCAGTGGCTTCACGGCCCACCAGGGGGCTGCGGCCCACGCTCTGGGAATGACTGCTCTAGAACAATGAGAACATCTGCAGCAACTCTATCAGAAGTTCCAACAACAAACCAGAGAAAATCCCAGTAACAGAGTAACAGAGTAGTAGAGTAACAGAGTAGTGGAGTAACAGAGTAACATAGCAGTATAATAAAAGAGTAGTGGAGTAACAGAGTAACAGAGTAGTATAATAACAGAGTAACAGAGTAGTATAATAACAGAGTAACAGAGTAGTATAATAACAGAGTAACAGAGTAGTATAATAACAGAGTAACAGAGTAGTAGAGTAACAGAGTAGTATAATAACAGAGTAACAGAGCAGTATAATAACAGAGTAGTATAATAACAGAGTAACAGAGTAGTATAATAACAGAGTAACAGAGTAGTAGAGTAACAGAGTAGTATAATAACAGAGTAGTATAATAACAGAGTAACAGAGTAACAGAGTAGCAGAGTAGTATAATAACACAGTAACAGAGTAGCAGAGTAGTATAATAACAGAGTAACAGAGTAGTGGTCTCTCTCTCTCTCCCTCTCTCTCTCTCTCTCTCCCTCTCTCTCTCTCTCTCTCTTCTCTCTCTCCCTCTCTCTCTCTCTCTCTCTCTCTCTCCCTCTCTCTCTCTCTCTCTCTCTCTCTCTCGCTCTCTCTCTCTCTCTCTCTCTCCCTCTCTCTCTCTCTCTTTCTCTCTCTCCCTCTCTCTCTCTCTCTCTCTCGCTCTCTCTCTCTCCCTCTCTCCCTCTCTCTCTCTCTCACTCTCTCTCTCTCTCTCTCTCTCTCTCTCTCTCTCTCTCTCTCTCTCTCTCTCTCTCTCACCTGCTCCTGGAGGATCTGCGGAGGACGAGCAGCAGCAGAGACACGAGGCCGAGCAGCAGCAGCAGCACAGCGGACATGATCCAGCCTGAGTCCCGGGACCGAGTGAGGAGCTCCGGGGGAGGAGAGGAGGAGGAGGAAGAGGAGCAGCGGGAGGAGGAGGAGCGGGAGGAAGAGGAGGAGGAGGAAGAGGTACTCCACAACAACACAACTCTCATCCAGCAACAAGTCACCCTGAAGGCTTCCGGTGCCCACCTTCAAAATAAACTCCCTGACCAAGTGACTAAGACGTCATGAATGATTCATGACGTCACACCTTCATTCTTTCACTAAACCAGTTTCAAACTTATCTTAACTGCTGAGTCTGGATCATCGACAGGAGGTTATCTTATATATATATGTATATGTATGCATTTATATATATACATGCAGGGGTGTATAAAGTACTTGAAAGCCATACTTGAGTAAAAGTACAAATATCTTACTTGAAAGTGACTCCGGTAAAAGTAAAAGTCACACGTCAGAAAATGACTTGAGTAAAAGTATATATATATATATAATGTATAATTTTACAAATTTTGAACCCGAGATGCTGAGGTTAAAATAGTATTGGACAAGTGCATCTGAACTTCTAGAGACAACAAAGAATCAACACAACAGAATAAACAAGTGCCTCTTGATTCTACCTCAGAACATTAATAAACCAAATGAACCTATTGTGTCTATTAGCTGTATTGTGTAACTGCCTGGATGTTTACCTGCCTGTATACCTGCCCGCCAGCTTGTCCAAGCATCTACATGTAAGCCTGTTTATTTATCATTACAATTGGCAATATATAGATATATAATATCTTTGCAAAAATTTTATTGCCATTATAGTGAGTGGAAAACTGGGCCTGATTACCCAGGGTTCCATTTGGCGAGGTCCATTAAAAAACCTGAATTGTGTGCGTGAATATGCAGTAGTCCAAGACACAGTGTTTGTTTTTGGTTGTGTTGGTTGTAAGTTGTTTTTGGGTTTGTTTATATAATTGGTTGTGTTGTTTGTTGTTCCATCTCGACTTGTTTTAAATCTGTTTGTTTTGTTTTCGTGGACGTGTAAGACTAAGTAGACACAGCCAACCAATGATAGTCTATTTAAAAACAGTTTTTGTTTAAACCAACTACTTCCAATATTGTCTTTAAGAAAAGTTAACCACTTGCTGCTTCGAGTTATGTATTTATGTTCATATGTTGACACGAAACAGGAAAGGGAAAACGAATGTGAATTGAAAAAGAAATACCTTCAAAAAATTATGTAAAATCACCTGATAAAAGCCCTCAAAACGCCAATTAATTTGCCCGAATAATAATCCTTACAATTTCAATAGGGCCTCACATCTGTCAGTGCCTGTCAGTGCTCGGGCCCTAATGATAAAGACTGAACCGAGAGCGAGAGAGAGAGAGAGAGAGAGAGAGAGGTGCGCCGTGCGTAAAGATGCACGCTGCTCCAACCTCCGCTGCTCAAGTAACGAGACAGTTTTGAGAATGTAAGAAGTAGAAAGTACAGATATTTCTGCTCAAATGTAGCGAGTAAAAGTTAAAAGTCGTCAGGAAAATAAATACTCAAGTAAAGTACAGATATGTGAAAAATCTACTTAAGTACAGTAACAAAGTATTTCTACTTCGTTACTTCCCACCACTGTATACATGTAATAGTATTATCATTTCCTGATGGATCATTGAGAGAGAAACAAGGACTCACTGGTGTCGTCAGGACGATGGAAGGAGCAGGAGAAATAGTGACGTCACAGCAGAACTATGTCTTTACTGAATCACGTTCCCTCACAAGAGGAACCAAGTGGAAGAAGGCCGTCAGGAAATGAGTGTTAAGTGAGAATTAAAGGACAAATCAGGACCCAAGTTCCTGATGTTTCACTGGAAGAAAGGACGATGTCGTCTAGAGCAGCTTCATCAGATAATGTTTCTCTAAGGCAGTGGTTCTTAACCTGGGTTCGATCGAACCCCAGGGGTTCGGTGAGTCACTCTCGGGGGTTCGGTGAGTCACTCTCGGGGGTTCGGCAGGGCTCAAGACACACACAGTATAGCTCGGTTCACACTAGCAATGTCAGGCCGTTTTGTCGGCCTTCAAAATTTGCTGCCGAGAATTTCGCAACACACAATTTTTCTTCGCCGTGTTAGATTACAAATATTTAGTTGCTTATTAAAAATGTGTTACACAAAATAAATTCAGCCCACTTGCATTATTTGTGACGTCCGCTTGGCCATCATTGGCTGCAGCTGATCACGACACACTGCTTAGCGTTGATATCTGTGCTGCAGGGAACTTGGTGCGCTCAGTGGTCGACTTGTGGCTGTTGTGATTGTACGTCATTTGTGATTTTATTTTAATCTTTCAATCCCTTCATTCATACTAACTATGTCGAGCAAAAAAAGAAAGTGGTTGGACGAATACGTACAATATGGATTCACTTGTATAAAGGAACGTGATGGGTCATCAATGCATGATTTGCAATGCCAAGTTGAGCAATTCTAGTCAGGCACCGGCAAAACTAAAGGAACACTTCCTAAAGCTGCATGGAGATTGGAAATACAAGAACACAACGCTCGCTGAATTCAACGTGAAGAGAGCCAGATTCGATGAAAAGGCTACTCCGCCTGTGCTCGGCATGTACCCATCGACAAACCGATCCTCACAGCATCGTACCAAGTGCGTACCTGATCGCAAAGCAGGGCAAACCACACACCATTGGTGAAACACTCGTAAAACCAGCTGCTTTGAAGATGGCGAATATCATGCTGGGAAAAGCTGATGAAGATAAGTTATCCCAAATTCCTCTTTCAAATGACACTATTAGCAGCAGAATAGACGACATGAGCGATGACATCTTGGCTCAAGTAGTTGCAGATCTGATTTCCAGCCTTGCTGGGATGACACTGGTTTTTGAGCGCTGGTGAAATCCGATGCACCACACATCATTGTTACGCACTGTGTTCGGCACAGGCATGCGTTGGCAACAAAAACCTTTCCTCCAAAACTGGCAGAAGTATTAAAAATTGTAGGTGAATATGTGAACTACGTGCGAAATATTGCTGTGAAGCACTGCATCTTCAAAGAGCTGTGTAAGGAAATGGGCTCTGAGTTCAAGGTACTTCTGTACCATTCTAACGTTCGGTGGTTATCCCGGGAAAAGGTTCTGAATCGTGTTTTTGCCATGCCTGTGGAATTAGCCCTGTTTTTGCGAGAGTACGAACATTGTCACGCAGATTAAGAAAAGGAACAGACTTTGTCGCGAAAATGATCTGAGAGTGGCACTTGCCAAGGTGAAGCCGCGCATTTCTGAACTTGTATCTGGAAGGCAACAGCAAAAGTCGTATTGATTTGCAGAAAATATTCATTGAGTTATGTTTTTGTGTGAAATTCAAGTTTTGTTCTTTGAACACAGTGATTTTGTGTGCAACTGATGCATGGTTCATACAACAAAATATATACCTATATTTTGAAGAAGTCCTATTTTATTTTTCCAATTACGAAGGGTTCGGTGAATGCACTGCTGAAGCTTGCAGGGTTCAGTACCTCCAATGAGGTGAAGAACCACTGCTCTCAGGTGTTTAGGGCCGAGTGTTATAACCTCTGTTTTATCTGAGTTTAATAAGAGAAAGTTGCAGGTCATCCAGGTTTTTATGTCCTTGAGAAATAAGTTTAGTTAATTAATTACTTTGTTCAGGTTTTATTGACAAGTATAAAACTGTGTCCTGATAATGTTTCCTAGTGGAAGCAGATATAATGAGAATAGAATCTGGCCGAGCCCAGAGCCCTGTGGAGCACCAGTTCAGGCCGGTTCCTTTATACAAACACACAACTCGCCACTAAAGTTAAGTGAGGTGAGTCAGATAAATGATCGTTCTGCTTCCAGCGCAGAGTGATGCAACCCACCGACCTCTGTGTCACATGACTCACTCTACACTCACAACACTCTGTTTTATCAGTCGATATGTAACAATGAATAATTTAACAGTCTGACCTGATATCGGGAACAGAAGAGTCGTGAGAGCCCCCCCCCCCCCGGAGCAGACAAACACAAAGGATCCGGAGGCCTTTTATGATTAGTTTGTTTTATTAAGAGAAACTTTACAGGAACTCAGCAGCTGCTTCATGTTCCTGTCTCAGCAGGACATGAACAAACACGCCCACATTTCTGTCTTCAGGCGAAGGGGGGGGGGTGTTCACAGGTCACGTTCAGAATGCTGCTGCTGCTCCAGCCATCGCTTGTGCCTGGCTCCGCCTCCTTCTTTCAGTGTCATCCGTTCTTATATGATCTGATAAAGCCTCTTCTCCACTGGTCAAAAACCACTAACACCCCGAACAACCAGCTTCTTGCTGAATAGGTCAAAGGTCATTCACTCTCGGGTCAGATGACACTGCAGGTTTTTATCGCCTCCAATCAGACATGGCGCCCAGGTCAACTTCATGTCCGACTCCCGTCTCCACGGTGACGTTAGGTGGGTGTGTAGTGACAGGATGTGACATCATAACACTATAAACCAGATCAATCATCAGTCTCATTTTATTTATATATTCTAATATTCCCAGTTTGTCTCACAGATGTTAACAAGGATCAACTTCCTGTTCTTAACTCAACACGAGTCAAATAGAAACTTAGTGATCAGTGAATAAAGCTCAGTCCCATGTGAGGATCCTCTCCCAGGACACACACATGCTGATGGAACTGAACACAACAACACAACAACACAACAACAGGACATGAGAAGAACCAGTTTGTAACTTCATGTTTAAAGTGTTTATACATCATGTCTGATGGAGATGAAGGAGCAGATGAACTGAGGAGTTCCTCTCAGTGATGGTAGAAGATGTGAGGAGACATGTTGTGTATCCAGAACTCTTGTTGTGGTCTATGGTCCATGATCACAGTCTGTGATCCACATCAGGATCCACCATGTGGCTGCAGCTCTGATCCTGATCCACAAGCGATGGAGCAGCAGGACTCTGGTGAAGAAGTCACGTCAGTAAGATCTGTTGATGAGACATTAACGTGATGAAGAGGGAGAAGAGGAAAGTGAAGCTCCATGTGTCACATGACCCCGACCTTCTAGACCTGCAGCAGCAGAACTAAGATCTGAGACAAACCTGGACCAGCTCCAACTTTAACTTTATCCTAAAGGAAGGTTTGAATCTCCAGCGTCCAAAGGGAGTCTGCCTCCAGAAGTGAGCTGAGATGATTCCACAGGAGAGGAGCTTGATGCTGAAGCTCTGGCTCCTCCTCCTCCTCCTCCTCCTCCTCCTCCTCCTCCTCCTCCTCCTCCTCCTCCTCCTCCTCTTCCTTCTCCTCCTCCTCCACCTCCTCCTCTTCCTCCTCCTCTTCCTCCTCCTCTTCCTTCTCCTCCTCCTCCTCCTCATCCCTCCCTCCTCCTCCTCCTCTTCCTCCTCCTCCTCCTGCTCCTCCTCCTCCTCTTCCTCCTCCTCCTCCTGCTCCTCCTCCTCCTCCTCCTCCTCTAGAGACTTCAGGGACAACAGACTGGATTCTGGGAGCTCAGGGCTCTAGTGGTGATAAGGTTCAATCAGCTCCTTAAGGTTTGATGCTGACATGTTATTAATGAAGGTGAGGAGGAGGATTTTAAATTCTAAATGTAACAGGAAGTCAGTGTAGAGAAGCTACCACAGGAGACATGTGGTGTCTGTCCCTGGTTGTCTTCAGGACACGTGCTGCAGCCTTTAGGACAAACTGCAGAGTCTCTCACGACTTCCTGCTGGAGCCGGATGATAAGGAATGAGAATCATCACGTCTGGATGGAACAAAGACCTGGACTCGTTCTTCTGCATCTTTCTGAGACCTGATGTTTGAGATGTTACGTAAGTGGAAGAAGGCGGTCCTAGAAATGTGTTATAAATGAGAATCAAAGGACAAATCAGGATCAAAGATCAGGGCAATGTCCTCTAGAGCAGCTTCATCATGAGATCATGTGTCTCTGAGGTGTTTGGGGCCAAGGATCAGAACCTGTTTTATCTGAGTTTAATAAGAGAAGGTTTATGTCCTGGAGACGTGAACTTCAGTTAATTATGTGTGCCTATGCAATGCATATTAATATGCTCCAGTTTATTATTCTTCACTCCGCTTCAGTATAAAGTTTGTCCCACTACTTCTACACTAGACACATGGAAAAATATGTGGAGTTAAGATAAACATCTGTTTGTTTGGCAAAGTCTTGGGATTCTGGCTGTGTTGTTATTTCCCAGATCAGAGTGGAAGAAACTGTTATAGGTTTTGAACTCGAGCTGTTTGTTCGAGGGTTGATCCAGAGCCTGATCAACCCTCGGGGGGGCGGGGGGGGACTTCTGAACTCTTGAAATGTGTTGAGCAACAGTGTGTTTGTTCCAGTGCGTTGAGTCCAAACCCCCCCCCTGCTGTCACATGATCACAGTCCCGCCCTGATCACATCCACATATTGACTCATCCTTACAGCGACAGGAAGTGACATGTTTTATGCTTTGAGGCGTGATTTTCTAAATAAAACCCCCCACATAATTACAGGAAGTTACCAGGAACCCCACCCCAAACCCTGGATTTTCAAAATAAAACCCCCCAGATAGTTACAGGACGTTACCAGGAAGGTCATTAAAGGTCGTTCTCTCTCCTCTCCGACTCTCAAACGACCTTTCACACCTGATACTCAGCTTCAGACTAAACTGAAGAGTCTGAAGTCCTGAGTATTAATCAATATCACAGGAAACTGCTGGAAATCAAATTCAGTAACTTTTTATTTTCACCATGTGATTCACTTCCACTGTCAGTTAAACAGAGTCTGTAAACTTTGAAGGAAATTATTCACACAAGATTAAAGTTTGTGTTTGATGCTGAAGCTTCATCTCTCTTTAATCTCAGTTTATGATCTCGTTGTTCAACTGGATAATTTAAACTTGGTGATATTCACATGTCCTGAAAATACCTTGACCTGGATGACTGAGAATCACACTTCTAAAGCTTGGATTGTTCCAGGTTCACACGTTAGATCGTTGCTGCCTGTGTCACACGAGCCTCATGCAAGAACATTTTCCTATTCTTCGTTTAAGTTCCTCTTACATTTGTTTGTACGACTCGTCAGTTTCAGCTTCAGAAATGAGTGATGATAAACACGCTGAACTTTCATAAAGATGGACGACAGCATGTCTCCACAAACCCTGACCCGCTCTCCAGAAATGAAGCTAAAATATCTCACATGCAAACGCTGAGCCGACAGAAATCGGACAGTTGTTCTGTTTTCCGTCTGAGATGTTTTCCCTGATCAGACATGTAGTTTAAATAAATAAAAATAAATAAAAAAGGTGCACGACCTAGACACTGTGACCGAACCGTCGGGCGTCCGTACTCGAGTCTGGAAAACTCAAATTCTGTTCATACCTGTTAGAAAACAGGTCAGTGATGCAACTTCTCCTCAATCACTCAAACACACCATTCAACAACAAACCTGTTTGTATGAACGCTTCTAACATGAGGCTCAATGAGTCCAAACACATCTGGCTTCACTGAGGTGGATCTACACCTGCAGTGTCATGTGATCAGACAGTGTAATCTGATTACCCAGGTGAATAACGTCAGGTGTGAATGGGGATGAATCCTGTGTAACATGGACCAGTGAGAAAAACACAGATTTCTAGTCTACGTAAAAACATCAACCTCAAATAAAACTTCAGTAAAACGGCTCCGCAAAACACTTCAGAGTTCATCGCCTGGTCCACAGGAAGTGAGAAAATAAAAGTTGAGTTTAAAAGGCATTCAAAATTCAGAAAGAAAGAAAAGCAGCACTCTGTCATCACATGAACGCAGGAACATCCAGAGACAGAGGAGTTTCTGTTACAGGCGCAGGAATTCTTAAGTTTGACTTCCTGTCTCCTGATCATGTGACTTCTGGACTCTTCTCCAGACAGATGGACAGATGAGAGAAAACAGCAGTTAGCTCACAGGAGGTGAAGGATCATCTGACCTCAAACTGCAGGAAGGAAAGTTTCTTCTCAAATAAATAACAGAAAGGTCAGAGGCCAGCGAGGACCTGCTCATGACTCCACAGAGGAACTGGTTGGGTTTGTTCGACAGTGAGTTCTGCAGTTAGTTAGTGAGACCAGTTTACAGAGATCTTCACAGCAGGAACTTCACACCACGATGGGGTTGATGGAGATGGTTTCCTCTCGACTGCGACACCGGTAAGTTTTCATCGTGACGGATCTGGTTTTAGTTCTCAGTTTTTGTCTCACACCGACAGCGCTGGGATTCGGCAGCTGGGAGGTTTCGGTCCCGAGAGGAGGCAGCTGGTGGAATGGGAGGTCACCAGTAGAAGGAGCGGGACAGGAAGTTGGTGGCGGCCCCGAGCCAGCTGGCCCCGTCCTGGTTGGACCCCACCCGGGTCACCGCCTTGTCCGGTTCCTGGGAGGGACTCTCCTCCTCTGGCAGGTAGTCGGGCAAGTCCAGGTTCTGCTCCGGCTCCGCCGAACCGTTTCCCACGAATGAAATCAACACCTGGAGACAGCGACAGGAAGAGGACAGGCTCAACGGTTCGGACGGATTCAGTGAAGAGGCTTAGGTTAGGGTTATAAAGACTAATATTAACTTAAATGTGTGCATGTGAAGTCCCACAGGGTAACGTTGTGGTTCCTCTCTCTTTAAATCGAATACAATTAGTAATTTAAACCTTTAAAGAGATTGGTTGGTTGCATGGAAACCCAATAATGATATAACCTGCTGGTCACTATTCACCTTCACCTCCATATCCATCATATTAATGTTTAGTTGAGTCTGTTTGGGAGTTTGAACATAAAACAAAGACAATGTTAATCCTGTGACTCAGACGCAGTGAGTGGCTTCAAACCGAACAGGAATGTATAGCTCGTTTTCAGACAAGGACTAAAGTCTCTACATGTTCCTCACGTGTTCCTCACATGTTCCTCACGTGTTCCTCACATGTTCCTCACGTGTTCCTCACATGTTCCTCACGTGTTCTGCAGGTTCTGTCTGTGAGAACAAATGTGTGAGTCAGTGTCTCTGGACATGTTCTGGATCTTCTCCTGCAGCCTCCTAGTGAAATGTGTGTAACTTGTCCTTGTGAGTCCATGTGAGGAACCAGCAGGACAATGTGTGTTTATACGTCATGTCCGGCCTCCTGCTGCTCTACAGGCTCCGCCCCTCGCCTGGATGTTCCCACATGTTCCTGTTTGAACGAGTCGGACCCGACAACCTGCTGCTGCTGCTTCACAAACACCAACTACACAACATGTACACACACTGTTTTACAGACTCATGTGTGAGAACTGTTCCATTTTGGCTGCAGCTGTGGTTCAGGGGGACTCTGCTGCCCCCTGCTGGTGTGAAGAAGTATCTCATGCTAACACAACTTCAGGAATTAAGTTGTGAGGAGAGTCGGCTTAACTTGACATAAAAAGTGATTTCTAACAGACTGATTATGTTATTGAAGCTGTTCTCCTTCCTCTGACAGACACTAAAGGAAAATGATGCTTGTGTAGATGTTGAAAAAGAAACTGTTCTTAAAAGAGCCGGACACTTGATGCTCGGGTTCATTCTACTTTAAGGGGTTTAAAGCTTTTCTTTGGGAGGTCATGTTCCTGTGACCTTTGGACACGGTGAAGTGACTGAAGCTGAAACTGACCTCGTCTCCATCTTCTCCTTTCACCACCTGCTGAGCACTCATCACCTGAGTGGAGGCGATGGCAGACGCCAGAGTCTGGAAACAAAACACATTCACGTTAGGGGTGGGAATTGGCAAAAATGTGACGATTCAATAGTATTGCGATTCTGCGATATATTGCGATTCATGTCCCCCATATTATTCAAAGGCATTACAAAAAATGAGGAAAATAAGACTGCTCACCTCACTTCAAATGTCACATTTAATTCTGTGAACAACATTGTCTTCTACACATTAACTGAAGTGCAAAAACTTTGTCCTTGAACATTCAGGACACAGGACCTTGTAATTACTTTCTGAATAGGAGACCTCTCACATGAACACTGAGCTCCCAGCACATAACTTACAATTATTTAAATACAGTACAGTAACATCAAGCAGACATAATAGAGTAACATGAACCTGAGAATAATCATATAAATAAGAGTAACCTAGAGCTTCAATCAAATTGAGAAAAATAAACAAATGTGTACTACTAGAGTCCAGTCCAGTTGCTGCAAGGTCATGACCCAAAATGTTAAATTCATTTGGGAATATTAGTATTTGTTCAGAAAAAGCAGTTGGTCAACATGCTCAGATGTTAAAGTTCCTCTGGAACGTTACTATATCTCCTGCAGTGGAGAACATCCTTTCTGCATACACACGAGGTATCTGTTAAACTCTGAAACTCTCCTTGTCATGCTTTGACAGCCAGGGGCTGTTACATATATAATTGTAAAAAAAAAAAAAAAAAAAAAAAAAAAAAATGCAATACTTTGTGCTACAGTATCGATAATATCTCGGGCGCAAAATATCGCGATACTGAACAGAATCGATTTTTTCCCCCACCACTAATTCACGTGATTCATCACTTCATCCAATTCACTCATGTTCAATAACCTGCTCATCAGGCTTTAAGTGAAGTTACATATTTCCAGCTGAGCTTATTAAATATGAAACCTAATTATAATTTCCCTTCATAGAACAGCTCATTTCAAAAATTCAAACTAATTAAATATCACATGATTAAAATACATTTTCTTCATCATCAGTTTGACTTTTGATGAGATCAACACTTTTAGTTCGAGCTGGTAAAAAGGAAACGTGCAGCTCGGTCTCCCTCATCACCAGGTCATCACCAGGTCATCACCAGGTCCCGCCTCACCTCGGCCTTCAGGTCGGCCCGGACCCGGACCACGCACCTCCTCACCGCCATCTGGAAGGTGAAGCTGATCACGCCTCTGATCTTCAGCAGCACCTCCTCACACTGACTCCTCCGACTCTGACAGGGACCAAAACAGACTTTCACCCTGAACCTGTGAACATGATCGTGTGTGATTCAGTGGTCGGGCGCCGGCGGCCTGCTCACCCAGTCGTCCAGCCCGTCGATGTGGAGGACGACCGTCTTGGCTCTCTTGTTGCTGCAGCCCAGGAAGAACTGGGCTTTGCGGCGGCTGCTGACGGCGTCCCGGTCCGGCTCAGAGTCGGCGTCGCAGGTCGCCTGCAGGAGCTCGTAGATCTCAGACGCCAACAGCTTGGTCTCCCCGGGAGTGGTGGATCTGGATCACACAACAAGACCAAAGTCAATCTGTCAGGAACAACCTGTTGTGTTGGACTCATGTGGTTTTTGGTTCATGTTTTGACATAATTATTTAGTTTGAGTCCACAAAACACTTCTGGAGACATTTAGGCTGAAACCAGGGTGAAGAAGAGCTTGTTTCCAGTTGACTGACGGACCCTTGGATGACACCACGGGAGCCGAGTGGAGACACGTGGAAACGTTTGATCACAATCTGTTCCTGTGAAACCTGGATCAGGCTGTATCCTGTACTGATGAATCAATCTGGGCCTGATGCTTTAACTGAGGTTGTTTTCATGTCATCAGAAGATCCCGACCTTTGACCTTGTAACAACCCCAACCAGAGTGGGAGGGAGGAGCCAAATGTATAAAGACAAAGAACTGCTTCCCATCGGGTGCATATTACAAACTAACCTTTGTGGTATGCACCGTGCTCTGAGCATTAAAGTGTGATACTGTAAGAGAGTTGTGTCTCGCTCCTCGTTGTTAAAGTGGGATTGCAGAGATTGTGTTGTTGTGTTAGACAGTTATCATCAGTAACTCTGGTTGTGTTGGATTTGGCTGCAGTGCTGTTGGGTGAACTCACTTCTGTACGACCGCCTGGAGGCTCAGCATCATCCCCAACTCGCCCGCCAGCTTCTCCCGGTTGGCTCGACATTCTGCCAGGTAACGCACCGCCTGCAACACCGACCAATCACCACCATCAGCAAGCAGCACAACCAGCCGTGCCACAACCACGTGTGTGAAGGCAGCTCACCAGCAGGGCGGCGTAGACCACCTGAGGGTTGGGGTGGTCCAGGAAGAGGATGAGTCCCGGCAGGCAGCCCTGGTCCTGGACGATGGCCCTGCGGTTCAGGGGGTCGGCAGCCAGGTCCCTCAGCTGGTGGACCACAGCCAGCGCGTCCGGCTCCACGCTCATGTTGGACGTTCTCTCTCTCACAGGAAGCAGCTGAGGAGACAGCGACACACAGGAAACACACACTGAGCCTCCGATGGAAACGCCCACCAGGCGGCGCCACAGCGCTGGGTCCTGTCCGCTCGCCACATCCAACACACATCCAACACACATCCAACACACATCCAACACACATCCAACACACATCCAACACACGTCCAACACACGTTCAACACACGTCCAACACACATCCAACACACATCCAACACACATCCAAAACACATCCAACACACATCCATCACACATCCAACACACATCAAACACACATCCAACACACATCCAACACACATCCAACACACATCCATCACACATTCAACACACATCCAACACACATCCATCACACATTCAACACACATCCAACACACATCCAACACACATCCAACACACATCCAACACACATCCATCACACATCCAATACACATTCAACACACATCCAACACACATCCAACACACATCCAACACACATCCAACACACATTCAACACACATCCAACACACATCCATCACACATCCAACACACATCCATCACACATCCAACACACATCCAACACACATCCAACACACATCCAACACACATCCATCACACATCCAACACACATCCAACACACATCCAACACACATCCATCACACATCCAACACACATCCAACACACATCCATCACACATTCAACACACATCCAACACACATTCAACACACATCCAACACACATCCATCACACATCCAACACACATCCAACACACATCCAATACACATCCAACACACATTCAACACACATCCAACACACATCCAACACACATCCATCACACATCCAACACACATCCAACACACATCCAACACACATCCAACACACATCCAACACACATTCAACACACATCCATCACACATCCAACACACATCCAACACACATCCAACACACATTCAACACACATCCAACACACATCCATCACACATCCAACACACATCCATCACACATCCAACACACATCCAACACACATCCAACACACATCCAACACACATCCATCACACATCCAATACACATTCAACACACATCCAACACACATCCAACACACATCCAACACACATCCAACACACATCCAACACACATTCAACACACATCCAACACACATCCATCACACATCCAACACACATCCATCACACATCCAACACACATCCAACACACATCCAACACACATCCAACACACATCCATCACACATCCAACACACATCCAACACACATCCAACACACATCCATCACACATCCAACACACATCCAACACACATCCATCACACCTTCAACACACATCCAACACACATCCAACACACATTCAACACACATCCAACACACATCCATCACACATCCAACACACATCCAACACACATCCAACACACATCCATCACACATCCAACACACATCCAACACACATCCATCACACATTCAACACACATCCAACACACATTCAACACACATCCAACACACATCCATCACACATCCAACACACATCCAACACACATCCAATACACATCCAACACACATTCAACACACATCCAACACACATCCAACACACATCCATCACACATCCAACACACATCCAACACACATCCAACACACATCCAACACACATCCAACACACATTCAACACACATCCATCACACATCCAACACACATCCAACACACATCCAACACACATTCAACACACATCCAACACACATCCATCACACATCCAACACACATCCATCACACATCCAACACACATCCAACACACATCCAACACACATCCAACACACATCCATCACACATCCAATACACATTCAACACACATCCAACACACATCCAACACACATCCAACACACATCCAACACACATCCAACACACATTCAACACACATCCAACACACATCCATCACACATCCAACACACATCCAACACACATCCAACACACATCCAACACACATCCAACACACATCCATCACACATCCAACACACATCCAACACACATCCAACACACATCCATCACACATCCAACACACATCCAACACACATCCATCACACCTTCAACACACATCCAACACACATCCAACACACATTCAACACACAAACAACACACATCCATCACACATCCAACACACATCCAACACACATCCAATACACATCCAACACACATTCAACACACATCCAACACACATCCAACACACATCCATCACACATCCAACATACATCCAACACACATCCAACACACATCCAACACACATTCAACACACATCCAACACACATCCAACACACATCCAACACACATCCAACACACATCCATCACACATCCAACACATCCAACACACATCCAACACACATCCAACACACATCCAAAACACATCCATCACACATCCAACACACATCCAACACACATCCAACACACATCCATCACACATCCAACACACATCCAACACACATCCATCACACATCCAACACATCCAACACACATCCAACACACATCCAACACACATCCATCACACATCCAACACACATCCAACACACATCCAACACACATCCAACACACATCCATCACACATCCAACACACATCCAACACACATCCAACACACATCCAACACACATCCATCACACATTCAACACACATCCAACACACATCCAACACACATCCAACACACATCCAACACATATCCAACACACATCCAACACACATCCATCACACATTCAACACACATCCAACACACATCCAACACACATCCAACACACATCCATCACACATTCAACACACATCCAACACACATCCAACACACATCCAACACACATCCAACACACATCCAACAAACATCCAACACACATCCAACACACATTCAACACACATTCAACACACATCCAACACACATCCAACACACATCCAACACACATCCAACACACATCCAACACACATCCATCACACATCCAACACACATCCAACACACATCCAACACACATCCAACACACATCCCGTCTCCAGACACAGACACTCAACACATACAAATATGTGTTTATGTTTTTGAGAAGTTCAACGACCATTAAAATACAATTCAGAAATAAACATGGTCTCCTCTGCAGCTGGTTGCTTAGTAACAGAAACTCCACTGAAGGAGGAGCAGAGAGGACGAGCTGGAAGTGTCACTGACAGGAAGTGTCACTGACAGGAAGTGCTCCTGACAGGAAGTGTCACTGACAGGAAGTGCTCCTGACAGGAAGTGTCACTGACAGGAAGTGTCACTGACAGGAAGTGCTCCTGACAGGAAGTGTCACTGACAGGAAGTGCTCCTGACAGGAAGTGCCCCTGACAGGAAGTGCCCCTGACAGGAAGTGCTCCTGACAGGAAGTGCTCCTGACAGGAAGTGGCCCTGACAGGAAGTGCCCCTGACAGGAAGTGCCCCTGACAGGAAGTCCTCCTGACAGGAAGTGTCACTGACAAGAAGTGTCACTGACAGGAAGTGTCACTGACAGGAAGTGCTCCTGACAGGAAGTGTCACTGACAAGAAGTGTTAGCTCTGTGTTCACCGCTTGAAGTCGAGTCACGTGACCTAAAACAAGACCAGTTTAAACAAGTCTCTAAATTAGAGGCTGGAAACTGTGTAACCATAGCAACCGTGATGCTTTAAAGCTGAAGAACAGTCATGTGGATGGAGCCTCAGCCAGTGAGAACATGATGGATCAGAACCCACTGTTCTCCAGTTCCTGTCACGTGTCAGGAGACAACAGAGCAGAGCTGATCCCAGGGAGGACCAGGGAGGACCAGTGAGGACCAGTGAGGACACGTGAGGACCAGTGAGGACCAGTGAGGACCAGGGAGGACCAGTGAGGACCAGTGGGGACCAGTGGGGACCAGTGAGGACCAGTGTCCACACGGTGTCCTACAAGCAGCTCCCACATGTCCTGACTGGGGACAGGACACTTGTCCTGGTGGGGACGGTGCATGCTGCTGTCTCTGGGGCGTGTGTGTGTTTGCTGCTACACACAGATGGATGATCAGATGCTAACATGGAGCTTTGTGTGTCCTCGGCCAGCAGCGGGTGAGGTCACCGGTCACTGCGGCCCTCCGGTGCTGTACTTCCGGTCAAAACAGCTGTGACAGCCGCTGGCTCTGAGGAATGCTAATGCTAATGCTAATGCTATCATAGCTCACCTGGGACAGGGCTGCAGCGGCTAGCTGTCCGGTTAGCTCCCGCTCCGTGGAGCACCGGGGACCGGGGACCGGGGACCGGGACCAGGGACCAGGGACCGGGACCGGGACGAGCGGATTCTCCGGTTTATTCAAACACGTTCACGATGTTTCCACCGGTCATGAACCGAGGACTTCCGGCTGATGATCCAGTAACAACAGAGCCTGTGATTGGACCGGTGACTGTCATGTGACTGTGCTGACCAATGAGCTGCAGTGTTCTGACAGTGAAGAGCCCACGCCCTGTGTTATACATGCATGGACAACACACACTGTATAAACATATATATACATGAACACACACTGTAAAAACATATATATACATGAACAAACACTGTATAAACATATATATACATGAACACACACTGAATAAACATATATATACATGAACACACACTGTATAAACATATATATACATGAACACACACTGTATAAACATATATATACATGAACACACACTGTATAAACATATATATACATGAACACACACTGAATAAACATATATATACATGAACACACACTGTATAAACATATATATACATGAACACACACTGTATAAACATATATATACATGAACAC
Organism: Limanda limanda; assembly: GCF_963576545.1. Classification (NCBI taxonomy): domain Eukaryota; kingdom Metazoa; phylum Chordata; class Actinopteri; order Pleuronectiformes; family Pleuronectidae; genus Limanda; species Limanda limanda. The sequence goes on along the minus strand of NC_083648.1, from coordinate 696,587 downwards.
ACACTGTATAAACATATATATACATGAACACACACTGTATAAACATATATATACATGAACACACACTGAATAAACATGTATATACATGAACACACACTGTATAAACATATATATACATGAACACACACTGAATAAACATATATATACATGAACACACACTGTATAAACATATATATACATGAACACACACTGTATAAACATATATATACATGAACACACACTGAATAAACATATATATACATGAACACACACTGTATAAACATATATATACATGAACACACACTGAATAAACATGTATATACATGAACACACACTGAATAAACATATATATACATGAACACACACTGAATAAACATATATATACATGAACACACACTGTATAAACATATATATACATGAACACACACTGTATAAACATATATATACATGAACAACACACACTGTATAAACATATATATACATGAACACACACTGAATAAACATATATATACATGAACACACACTGTATAAACATATATATATACATGAACACACACTGAATAAACATATATATACATGAACACACACTGTATAAACATATATATACATGAACACACACTGAATAAACATATATATACATGAACACACACTGAATAAACATATATATACATGAACACACACTGTATAAACATATATATACATGAACACACACTGAATAAACATATATATACATGAACACACACTGAATAAACATACATGAACACACACTGTATAAACATATATATACATGAACACACACTGAATAAACATATATATACATGAACACACACTGAATAAACATATATATACATGAACACACACTGAATAAACATATATATACATGAACACACACTGAATAAACATATATATACATGAACACACACTGAATAAACATATATATACATGAACACACACTGTATAAACATATATATACATGAACACACACTGTATAAACATATATATACATGAACAACACACACTGTATAAACATATATATACATGAACACACACTGAATAAACATATATATACATGAACACACACTGAATAAACATATATATACATGAACACACACTGAATAAACATATATATACATGAACACACACTGTATAAACATATATATACATGAACACACACTGTATAAACATATATATACATGAACACACACTGAATAAACATATATATACATGAACACACACTGTATAAACATATATATACATGAACACACACTGTATAAACATATATATACATGAACACACACTGAATAAACATATATATACATGAACACACACTGAATAAACATATATATACATGAACACACACTGTATAAACATATATATACATGAACACACACTGAATAAACATATATATACATGAACACACACTGAATAAACATATATATACATGAACACACACTGTATAAACATATATATACATGAACACACACTGTATAAACATATATATACATGAACACACACTGTATAAACATATATATACATGAACACACACTGTATAAACATATATATACATGAACACACACTGAATAAACATATATATACATGAACACACACTGAATAAACATATATATACATGAACACACACTGAATAAACATATATATACATGAACACACACTGAATAAACATATATATACATGAACACACACTGTATAAACATATATATATACATGAACACACACTGTATAAACATATATATACATGAACAACACACACTGTATAAACATATATATACATGAACACACACTGAATAAACATATATATACATGAACACACTGTATAAACATATATATACATGAACACACACTGAATAAACATATATATACATGAACACACACTGTATAAACATATATATACATGAACACACACTGAATAAACATATATATACATGAACACACACTGTATAAACATATATATACATGAACACACACTGTATAAACATATATATACATGAACACACACTGTATAAACATATATATACATGAACACACACTGTATAAACATATATATACATGAACACACACTGAATAAACATATATATACATGAACACACACTGTATAAACATATATATACATGAACACACACTGTATAAACATATATATACATGAACACACACTGTATAAACATATATATACATGAACACACACTGTATAAACATATATATACATGAACACACACTGTATAAACATATATATACATGAACACACACTGAATAAACATATATATACATGTTATACAGTGTGTGCTCATCCATCTGAGGAAACCTTTCAGTTATTGACATGTGATGCAGTCATGCAGCGCTAGGTGGAGACGTACAGTAGACATGTAGCAGGTGTGAGGGGCGGAGCCCTGCGCTCCTCCCAGGCTGCAGAGGAAGCTGATTGGTTCACTCGATCTGATTCCAGCTGAGAACATCAGACTGAACCGTCACAGCTTCTCTGTGAACATGGAGAACCTGGCTTCACTTCTGTTCTTCTCAGCTCTTGTAGGTTCGTATGATTTAGAAAAGAAAACCTGAAACAGGAAGACATCTTGTTTGGATGTTCTTTGAGTTCCTGTTAAAGATTAAAACATTTCCACATCATGAATCCAGATGATAAAGTTGTCCTCACTTCAGCACTAATAACTGTTGAGTCTGCCATTAACAGGATCATTTCATCAGGCTCAACATTCAAAGTATGGACAAGTCACTGTGGAACGTTAGCGTGAATATAACATGTGGTTTCCTTCACTAGGTCACAGCTTGGAAGATGATGTCACCGCCAGCAGTGCTGAGGTGTTTTCAGCATCGGGCCGAACTGTTACTCTGTCCTGTCAATATTCTGTTAAAGCAAATAATCTCCAGTGGTATCGACAGGATCCTGGATCCGCTCCTCACTATCTTCTCCTGATCACTGATACACAAGAGCCTCAAGTGGTGAGAGCGACTCCTCCAAACCCTCGACTGACAGCTGGACTGAACCAGGAGAGAAATGGAGTCACACTGCAGATCTCCTCTGCTGCAGTGACAGACTCTGCTGTGTACTACTGTGCTCTGGAGCCCACAGTGACAGGAAACTACACAACTCTGTACAAAAACCTGTGGAGCAAACACACAACTCCTCATGACGGGTTTGTGTGTTTGAGCTGAAAGCTGCAGAATAACCCGACGTGTGGTTGAGGTGTTGGTAACAAGCAGTGATATGAGAGGACGGACAGAGAGGGAGGAGCTACACTGTCAAAGAGCAGAGCAGAAAAGACCTCCTGCTGTGCTGCATTCAATATCTACAGCAGACATCAGATCTGTAAGATGTTCCCTCTGCGTCACGCTGGAGTCTGGCCTTTGTTTCTCTTCATCCTGAAAGGTCGGTCAAAGCAGGAAGAACAAATGTCTTCAGAGGATCTGTTTCTAGAAACCACTGGAACAGACAGTCAGAGTTTAACATGGTCTTTAACCACATGTTTCTGTTTCTGTAGGTGTCAGCTGTGATGAACTGACTCCAGACCAGCCTGCAGAGTTCAGTGTAGAAGGCAGCTCTGTTACTCTGTCCTACAACGTCAACAGGACAATAGCTGGTAGTGATTATTTCTTCTGGTATCGACAGAATCCAGGACAAGCACCAGAGTTCCTCCTCTCACAATATTCTTCAGCTGCTCAAACCTCTGGACTGAGGATTAAAGTGGAGCAGAACCAAATCCACATGATCATCTCCTCTGCTGCAGTGACAGACTCTGCTGTGTACTACTGTGCTCTGCAGCCCACAGTGACAGGAAACTACACAACTCTGTACAAAAACCTGTGGAGCAAACACACAACTCCTCATTGTCCACTAGAGGGAGCCACTCACTGTTAAACCTCAGTGGTTTGTGATGACGTTTGTTTCACAATAAAACTAATTCTAACAATCATCAGGTTCTGTAGAATAGTTCTTAAATGTGTGGTGTACCACAGGGTTCAATGCTGGGTCCTCTCATCTTCACTTTACATGTTGATTTGGATCACTATTTTTCTATAAATCATAAATTTCATGGTTTTGTTGAACATGTTTATAGTAAAATTCCACTGAAGTCCAGTGATTATGACAGAAGGTTTGTCACATGTGGAGTTTTGGTCTCAAACACCTTCAGACTTTGTGTGAGTCTAGAACTTAGATCCTTGTTCTGTCTGTGTAATTGATGAAAGCAGCTGAATTGAAATCTCTCTGTTCTGCCTCTGATGTTCACCATCTAGTATTTGATCAGACTCTCTTTCCTCACCAGTTGACGTTGGTAGTAGTGATGCAATGATTTCCACTCATCATTAGGTTTATAAAACATGATCATCTCATGTTTCCAAACCTTAAAGAGGGGATCCATCTTCTCACCACCTCAGTTTGTTGAAGTTCAGGTTGAACAAGATCCCTCAAATACAAATCCCAGCTGCAGCTTGAACCAACTGTTGCTGCCAGTGTGGAGGAAGAGAAAGTCCAGATCTCAGAGGAGACGCAGAGATTCAGGGAGGAGCTGAGCTGCTACTGAACTATAGAAGAGAGAGGAGCTTCCATATTCAGAGCAGTTCAATCTACAAAGCACCAACATCACCTGGATTCAACATGCTCTCACTGCATCAGGCTCTATCTTCTCTGCTACTTCTCTCCACTCTAACAGGTTTGTTACATTAAACAGAACAAAAAGGTTCAATTCATAAAACTTCAGTGTGAATTGTCTTTGAATCCTTAAATAACAGAGTTACTTTTCTCCTTCAGCAATCAGAGGTGAAGAACTCACACCGGTCCACAATGAAGAGTTCAGTGCAGAAGGCAGCTCTGTGACTCTGTCCTATAACTCCTCCAAAGTGAACCCAGGGGATTATTTCTTCTGGTATCGACAGAATCCAGGACAAGCACCAGAGTTCCTCCTCTCAAAATATGCTTCAGGACAAGAAGCTGCTCCAACCTCTGGACTGAGGATTCAAGTGGAGCAGAACCAAATCCACATGATCATCTCCTCTGCTGCAGTGACAGACTCTGCTGTGTACTACTGTGCTGTGCAGCCCACAGTGACAGGAAACTACACAACTCTGTACACAAACTCCAGCTGCCAGAAGCCTCCTCTCCTCACTGCTCACCTCAGCTTCTTCCCTCCACTAGAGGGCGATATAAGTCAGTAGGTGTGCGTGATAACTGCTGCTGTGAGGAGACCACGTGTCAGACTGAAGGTTGAACCTCAGCCAGTTTCTCCTGTTGAGTTAAACCTTGTTGTGGAGATGGAACATCGGCTCTGGATGATTCTTGCTGCTCTGGTCTTTAGTAAGAAAGAAAACACAACATGATTCCTCGTGAAGCAGTTGAACATGTTACTGATCTGGTGTCAGTCAGAAATCCTCTTTCTTGATTTGTCTCTTCCTCTACATGTCGTGTTGTTCCTCAGAGTGTGATGGAGACGACCGAGTGATGCAGCCGAGCGGAGGCCTCACTGCTGCTGAAGGAGAGACACTCACACTGGGTTGTACTTTTCAGACCAATGATCCAAGTCCAACTCTGCTCTGGTACAAACAACAAGTCAACGATTTCCCAAAGCTTCTCCTGCGACGCTTCTCAACACAAGCAGATGATCCAGCAGAAACACAGAGGGACAGAAGAACACATGCTGCTGTCAACCAGACCTCATTTCCTCTGAAGATCCAGAAGCTGCAGCTGTCTGACTCTGCTGTGTACTACTGTGCTCTGCAGCCCACAGTGACAGGAAACTACACAACTCTGTACACAAACCTGTGGAGCAAACACACAACTCCTCATGACAGGTTTGTGTGTTTGAGCTGAAAGCTGCAGAATAACCCGACGTGTGGTTGAGGTGTTGGTAACAAGCAGTGATATGAGAGGACGGACAGAGAGGGAGGAGCTACACTGTCAAAGAGCAGAGCAGAAAAGACCTCCTGCTGTGCTGCATTCAATATCTACAGCAGACATCAGATCTGTAAGATGTTCCCTCTGCGTCACGCTGGAGTCTGGCCTTTGTTTCTCTTCATCCTGAAAGGTCGGTCAAAGCAGGAAGAACAAATGTCTTCAGAGGATCTGTTTCTAGAAACCACTGGAACAGACAGTCAGAGTTTAACATGGTCTTTAACCACATGTTTCTGTTTCTGTAGGTGTCAGCTGTGATGAACTGACTCCAGACCAGCCTGCAGAGTTCAGTGTAGAAGGCAGCTCTGTTACTCTGTCCTACAACTTCAACAGGACAATAACTGGTAGTGATCATTTCTTCTGGTATCGACAGAATCCAGGACAAGCACCAGAGTTCCTCCTCTCACAATATTCTTCAGCTGCTCCAACCTCTGGACTGAGGATTAAAGTGGAGCAGAACCAAATCCACATGATCATCTCCTCTGCTGCAGTGACAGACTCTGCTGTGTACTACTGTGCTGTGAGGCCCACAGTGACAGGAAACTACACAACTCTGTACAAAAACCTGTGGAGCAAACACACAACTCCTCATCCTCCACTAGAGGGAGACACTCACTGTTAAACCTCAGTGTTTCTTATGATCCAGTCCAGATTCTTTGTTGTGATGATTAAACAGACGAATGACCAGCAGATTATTTTATCTATAAAATAACAGAAAGTCTCAAAGATGACGAGATGCTGAGTCATGTTCACTGTGTCATGTGTTTTTATACTTGAGGCATCGACCTATATTGTCCCGTCTCTGCTGTTTTATCTTTAAAGTAGAAACTGGTTCAAAACCACAATTGGACAAATCACAAGACGTATAATACTGAACTCTACTGTTGCAGTTTCATCGGTTTCCCTGAAGCTGGAGTCGTCTCCACGTACGAATCGTTTCACAGCAGTAACAGGTGATGAGCTGGCCCCGCCCACTGAAGTCCAACTCGACCAATGAGATGGTTGGAGTGTCCAGTGCAGAGATGTTGGAGGAAGTCAAAGCACAATGAGCTGGATGTTGAGGACGACTGTGCAGCAGAGAGGCTGCTGAGTGGTTTCATTCTCCTGCAGTGGAAGAACATTGTTCATCTGTTTGGCTTCAACTACGAAGACTAAGACATGTTGCTTCACCTCTTTGTGTTTTTATCTCCCTTCATAGGTGAGTTCTACAACTAGTCTCTGTCTCACTGAACCTGTGGAATTATCTAAACCTTTCTTCTGCATTTCATGACAGGAGGTTTATTTGTGGAGTTTAACAATTTACTCTGTGGAAAAATCTTCACATTTAGAAGAACAAGTCAAGAACCTGTTGAGTGTCTTGATGTTTGATTCTCTTCAGACTTACTGACATGAATAATCCTCATCTTGCAGCCATGGGTTCCATGGACAGCATAACGTCAGAAAGTACTGAAGAAGTAGTTTCAGAGGGAAGACACATCAACCTGACCTGTAAATATGACGGATCCATCAAAAACATCCAGTGGTACCGACAACAGCAGAGATCCAGACCAGAGTTCCTGCTCCTCATCTCAGAGGAAGGATCCATTCATCCAACTCTGTCTGATTTCTCTGCTCACATCAACCCGACTGAGAAACGAGTCAAACTGCAGATCTCCTCTGCTGCAGTGACAGACTCTGCTGTGTACTACTGTGCTCTGCAGCCCACAGTGACAGGAAACTACACAACTCTGTACAAAAACCTGTGGAGCAAACACACAACTCCTCATCCTCCACCAGGGGGAGCCACTCACTGTTAAACCTCAGTGGTTTGTGATGACGTTTGTTTCACAATAAAACAAATTCCAACAATCATCAGGTTCTGTAGGATAGTTCTTAAATGTGTGGTGTACCACAGGGTTCAATGCTGGGTCCTCTCATCTTCACTTTACATGTTGAGTTTGGATCATTATTTGTCTAAAAATCATCAATTTCATGGTTTTGTTGAACATGTTTATAGTAAAATTCCACTGAAGTCCAGTGATTATGACAGAAGGTTTGTCACATGTGGAGTTTTGGTCTCAAACACCTTCAGACTTTGTGTGAGTCTAGAACTTAGATCCTTGTTCTGTCTGTGTAATTGATGAAAGCAGCTGAATTGAAATCTCTCTGTTCTGCCTCTGATGTTCACCATCTAGTATTTGATCAGACTCTCTTTCCTCACCAGTTGACGTTGGTAGTAGTGATGCAATGATTTCCACTCATCATTAGGTTTATAAAACATGATCATCTCATGTTTCCAGACCTTAAAGAGGGGATCCATCTTCTCACCACCTCAGTTACCTTTGTTGAAGTTCAGGTTGAACAAGATCCCTCAAATACAAATCCCAGCTGCAGCTTGAACCAACTGTTGCTGCCAGTGTGGAGGAAGAGAAAGTCCAGATCTCAGAGGAGACGCAGAGATTCAGGGAGGAGCTGAGCTGCTACTGAACTATAGAAGAGAGAGGAGCTTCCATATTCAGAGCAGTTCAATCTACAAAGCACCAACATCACCTGGATTCAACATGCTCTCACTGCATCAGGCTCTATCTTCTCTGCTGCTTCTCTCCACTCTAACAGGTTTGTTACATTAAACAGAACAAAAAGGTTCAATTCCTAAAACTTCACAGTGTGAATTGTGTTTGAATCCTTAAATAACAGAGTTACTTTTCTCCTTTAGCAATCAGAGGTGAAGAACTCACACCGGTCCACAATGAAGAGTTCAGTGCAGAAGGCAGCTCTGTGACTCTGTCCTATAACTCCTCCAAAGTGAACCCAGGGGATTATTTCTTCTGGTATCGACAGAATCCAGGACAAGCACCAGAGTTCCTCCTCTCAAAATATGCTTCAGGACAAGAAGCTGCTCCAACCTCTGGACTGAGGATTAAAGTGGAGCAGAACCAAATCCACATGATCATCTCCTCTGCTGCAGTGACAGACTCTGCTGTGTACTACTGTGCTGAGAGGCCCACAGTGACAGGAAACTACACAACTCTGTACAAAAACCTGTGGAGCAAACACACAACTCCTCATCCTCCACTAGAGGGAGCCACTCACTGTTAAACCTCAGTGTTTCTTATGATCCAGTACATATTATTTGTTGTGATGATTAAACAGACGAATGACCAGCAGATTATTTTATATATAAAATAACAGAAAGTCTCAAAGATGACGAGATGCTGAGTCATGTTCCCTGTGTCATGTGTTTTTATACTTGAGGCATCGACCTATATTGTCCCGTCTCTGCTGTTTTATCTTTAAAGTTGAAACTGGTTCAAAACCACAATTGGACAAATCACAAGACGTATAATACTGAACTCTACTGTTGCAGTTTCATCGGTTTCCCTGAAGCTGGAGTCGTCTCCACGTACGAATCGTTTCACAGCAGTAACAGGTGATGAGCTGGCCCCGCCCACTGAAGTCCAACTCGACCAATGAGATGGTTGGAGTGTCCAGTGCAGAGATGTTGGAGGAAGTCAAAGCACAATGAGCTGGATGTTGAGGACGACTGTGCAGCAGAGAGGCTGCTGAGTGGTTTCATTCTCCTGCAGTGGAAGAACATTGTTCATCTGTTTGGCTTCAACTACGAAGACTAAGACATGTTGCTTCACCTCTTTGTGTTTTTATCTCCCTTCATAGGTGAGTTCTACAACTAGTCTCTGTCTCACTGAACCTGTGCAATTATCTAAACCTTTCTTCTGCATTTCATGACAGGAGGTTTATTTGTGGAGTTTAACAATTTACTCTGTGGAAAAATCTTCACATTTAGAAGAACAAGTCAAGAACCTGTTGAGTGTCTTTATGTTTGATTCTCTTCAGACTTACTGACATGAATAATCCTCATCTTGCAGCCATGGGTTCCATGGACAGCATAACGCCAGAAAGTACTGAAGAAGTAGTTTCAGAGGGAAGACACATCAACCTGACCTGTAAATATGACGGATCCATCTACAACATCCAGTGGTACCGACAACAGCAGAGATCCAGACCAGAGTTCCTGCTCCTCATCTCAGAGGAAGGATCCATTCATCCAACTCTGTCTGATTTCTCTGCTCACATCAACCCGACTGAGAAACGAGTCAAACTGCAGATCTCCTCTGCTGCAGTGACAGACTCTGCTGTGTACTACTGTGCTCTGCAGCCCACAGTGACAGGAAACTACACAACTCTGTACAAAAACCTGTGGAGCAAACACACAACTCCTCATCCTCCACTAGAGGGAGACACTCACTGTTAAACCTCAGTGGTTTGTGATGACGTTTGTTTCACAATAAAACTAATTCTAACAATCATCAGGTTCTGTAGGATAGTTCTTAAATGTGTGGTGTACCACAGGGTTCAATGCTGGGTCCTCTCATCTTCACTTTACATGTTGAGTTTGGATCATTATTTTTCTATAAATCATAAATTTCATGGTTTTGTTGAACATGTTTATAGTAAAATTCCACTGAAGTCCAGTGATTATGACAGAAGGTTTGTCACATGTGGAGTTTTGGTCTCAAACACCTTCAGACTTTGTGTGAGTCTAGAACTTAGATCCTTGTTCTGTCTGTGTAATTGATGAAAGCAGCTGAATTGAAATCTCTCTGTTCTGCCTCTGATGTTCACCATCTAGTATTTGATCAGACTCTCTTTCCTCACCAGTTGACGTTGGTAGTAGTGATGCAATGATTTCCACTCATCACTAGGTTTATAAAACATGATCATCTCATGTTTCCAAACCTTAAAGAGGGGATCCATCTTCTCACCACCTCAGTTACCTTTGTTGAAGTTCAGGTTGAACAAGATCCCTCAAATACAAATCCCAGCTGCAGCTTGAACCAACTGTTGCTGCCAGTGTGGAGGAAGAGAAAGTCCAGATCTCAGAGGAGACGCAGAGATTCAGGGAGGAGCTGAGCTGCTACTGAACTATAGAAGAGAGAGGAGCTTCCATATTCAGAGCAGTTCAATCTACAAAGCACCAACATCACCTGGATTCAACATGCTCTCACTGCATCAGGCTCTATCTTCTCTGCTGCTTCTCTCCACTCTAACAGGTTTGTTACATTAAACAGAACAAAAAGGTTCAATTCCTAAAACTTCACCGTGTGAATTGTGTTTGAATCCTTAAATAACAGAGTTACTTTTCTCCTTTAGCAATCAGAGGTGAAGAACTCACACCGGTCCACAATGAAGAGTTCAGTGCAGAAGGCAGCTCTGTGACTCTGTCCTATAACTCCTCCAAAGTGAACCCAGCGGATTATTTCTTCTGGTATCGACAGAATCCAGGACAAGCACCAGAGTTCCTCCTCTCACACTCTGCTTCAGGACAAGAAGCTGCTCCAACCTCTGGACTGAGGATTAAAGTGGAGCAGAACCAAATCCACATGATCATCTCCTCTGCTGCAGTGACAGACTCTGCTGTGTACTACTGTGCTGTGCAGCCCACAGTGACAGGAAACTACACAACTCTGTACAAAAACTCCAGCTGCCAGAAGCCTCCTCTCCTCACTGCTCACCTCAGCTTCTTCCCTCCACTAGAGGGCGATATAAGTCAGTAGGTGTGCGTGATAACTGCTGCTGTGAGGAGACCACGTGTCAGACTGAAGGTTGAACCTCAGCCAGTTTCTCCTGTTGAGTTAAACCTTGTTGTGGAGATGGAACATCGGCTCTGGATGATTTTTGCTGCTCTGGTCTTTAGTAAGAAAGAAAACACAACATGATTCCTCGTGAAGCAGTTGAACATGTTAGTGATCTGGTGTCAGTCAGAAATCCTCTTTCTTGATTTGTCTCTTCCTCTACATGTTGTGTTGTTCCTCAGAGTGTGATGGAGACGACCGAGTGATGCAGCCGAGCGGAGGCCTCACTGCTGCTGAAGGAGAGACACTCACACTGGGTTGTACTTTTCAGACCAATGATCCAAGTCCAACTCTGCTCTGGTACAAACAACAAGTCAACGATTTCCCAAAGCTTCTCCTGCGACGCTTCTCAACACAAGCAGATGATCCAGCAGAAACACAGAGGGACAGAAGAACACATGCTGCTGTCAACCAGACCTCATTTCCTCTGAAGATCCAGAAGCTGCAGCTGTCTGACTCTGCTGTGTACTACTGTGCTCTGCAGCCCACAGTGACAGGAAACTACACAACTCTGTACACAAACCTGTGGAGCAAACACACAACTCCTCATGACAGGTTTGTGTGTTTGAGCTGAAAGCTGCAGAATAAGCCGACGTGTGGTTGAGGTGTTGGTAACAAGCAGTGATATGAGAGGACGGACAGAGAGGGAGGAGCTACACTGTCAAAGAGCAGAGCAGAAAAGACCTCCTGCTGTGCTGCATTCAATATCTACAGCAGACATCAGATCTGTAAGATGTTCCCTCTGCGTCACGCTGGAGTCTGGCCTTTGTTTCTCTTCATCCTGAAAGGTCGGTCAAAGCAGGAAGAACAAATGTCTTCAGAGGATCTGTTTCTAGAAACCACTGGAACAGACAGTCAGAGTTCAACATGGTCTTTAACCACATGTTTCTGTTTCTGTAGGTGTCAGCTGTGATGAACTGACTCCAGACCAGCCTGCAGAGTTCAGTGTAGAAGGCAGCTCTGTTACTCTGTCCTACAACTTCAACAGGACAATAACTGGTAGTGATGATTTCTTCTGGTATCGACAGAATCCAGGACAAGCACCAGAGTTCCTCCTCTCACAATATTCTTCAGGACAAGAAGCTGCTCCAACCTCTGGACTGAGGATTAAAGTGGAGCAGAACCAAATCCACATGATCATCTCCTCTGCTGCAGTGACAGACTCTGCTGTGTACTACTGTGCTGAGAGGCCCACAGTGACAGGAAACTACACAACTCTGTACAAAAACCTGTGGAGCAAACACACAACTCCTCATCCTCCACTAGAGGGAGCCACTCACTGTTAAACCTCAGTGTTTCTTATGATCCAGTCCAGATTCTTTGTTGTGATGATTAAACAGACGAATGACCAGCAGATTATTTTATATATAAAATAACAGAAAGTCTCAAAGATGACGAGATGCTGAGTCATGTTCCCTGTGTCATGTGTTTTTATACTTGAGGCATCGACCTATATTGTCCCGTCTCTGCTGTTTTATCTTTAAAGTTGAAACTGGTTCAAAACCACAATTGGACAAATCACAAGACGTATAATACTGAACTCTACTGTTGCAGTTTCATCGGTTTCCCTGAAGCTGGAGTCGTCTCCACGTACGAATCGTTTCACAGCAGTAACAGGTGATGAGCTGGCCCCGCCCACTGAAGTCCAACTCGACCAATGAGATGGTTGGAGTGTCCAGTGCAGAGATGTTGGAGGAAGTCAAAGCACAATGAGCTGGATGTTGAGGACGACTGTGCAGCAGAGAGGCTGCTGAGTGGTTTCATTCTCCTGCAGTGGAAGAACATTGTTC
>NC_083648.1:368271-373271 GCF_963576545.1 Limanda limanda | reverse complement strand
GCTGTTCCACCGTTTCAGTGACGGAAGCTCGAGAGCCTGAATCAATTTCTAAAGTTTCCTCATGTTAAAGAAAACATTTGAGCGGTTTATTTATTTTTAAATGTTTACTGAATATAATAATAAAAAGTTATTAAAAGAAAATATATAAATTAGGAATATTATGAATAAGTAATATTACAGTAAAAGTAATAATACTGAAATATTACGAATTCATTGATCCAGCACCACCTGCTAAGTTAGTTTATAAAAAGTCTAAAACTTTAAACTTCGTCTAAAACAAAACAAATATTTTCTGATAAAAAACTAATGTGCCTCTCGTAGCCTTTGTAGAAACATTTTCCAATCGGGCAGAATTTAAAACAAAAACATAATTAATGGTTAATCAATCGTTTAATCATATTTTAAATATCAGATCTTCAGTAGTTATAAAGTTAGTTATAAACATGATATAAATAATAAGCTGTAAGTGATAATATTGAGTCAAACTGTGTCTCACAGACGTCTACCTGACGACACAGTTCGTTTATTGTGCTAAAAGAAAGTTGTTTTGATGTGAAGAGTAATAATCAGCCGAGTGTCGCCCCCTGCTGGCTGTTGAGTGAAGTTGGTGAACCTGTGGTTGCAGATGGAGGTGATCGTGGGCGACTTCGGGATCGTGGTGGTTCCTCGTGACGGAGCCGACACCGAGAGGATCATGAACCACTCGTCTGTTCTCCGCAGATACAAGGTGGGTGCAGCAGCAGGGTTCGGCCTGTAGGGGGAGCAGCGTCTCGTCCGTTGTCTCATCTGTGTGCTGCTCTGGTTTCAGGACAACATCCTGGTGATGAAGGACGACATGAACCACCCGCTGTCCATCGTCAGCTCCACCAAGAGCAGGTGCAGATTACTCACACTGAAGTACAAGTACACTTACTCAAATACTGCTCAAGTAATCCACTACAACTGTCTGACAGTTACCTGTAGGAGACAAAGACGTGATTTCAATATAAAACTATAGAAACTGAAGGTTTTCATTCGTCACCAGAACTCAAGCTTGTTTTCTCTGGCTCCGCCCACATTGACACGAGCCATGTTGCTATGGTTACGCCTGATGGAGTTTCCAGCCTCAGAGAAACGCTGCTGGTGCTTCCTCAGAGTAATTTCTGTTACTAAGCAACCAACTGCAGAGCAGACAATCTACTTCCTGTTTAGATCACATGGTCACTGATGTCAGTGGTCATGTGACGGTAGTTTTCAGGTGTTACTGCAGGGATGTATAACATGACTCCTCCCCCACAGACTGGCGCTGCAGCACGGGGACGGACACGTCGTGGATTATCTGACTCAGCCCGTCATCGACTACATCCTGCAGAGTCAGCTGTACATCACCGCCTCGGGGTAGAGGCCCGAGCTGAACTGCATGACAACATGGAGAGTGTGTGTGGGGGGGGGGGGTCCAATCAACTTCAAACTATATATATATATATACGGGACGGAGGTTATCGTGACGACATGTTTTGTCACTCGAGGTGTAAACGGATAAGACGAGTGTATCAAGGCGACGAGCTTCATGCCAGAACGACTCCGAAGTAAATTAAAAAAAGTGAAAGAGACCATAACTTGGGACGGTGAAATTTGGAAAATGAAAAAAGTCTCTTTACAAAGAAACAACCAATCTGAGCTGAGGGAGGAGGAGTCGTTCACATGTTCACCAGCAGGGGGCGTCAGCTTCACCAGGTTCTCATCACGCTCACAAACTCACTTTCCCTCTTTCGACCTTTCACTCTTTTTCGTCACATCATCTCTTTTTCTGAACCTGTGAGTTTAAAGTGGATCATCTGTTCACTGACCTGACTCAACATCTGTAAACATCTGTGAACACTGTCAGTCAGAGAGCAGCTGGTGAACATGTGGAGCCAGATGTTTCCCTCAGGAGGCGGTGGAGACCAAACACTGAGCAGATAATTAACATCTCAGGTGTCGAACGTGACTCAGCGTAAACTTCACGTCTTCTTGCATGAAGCCCGTGGGTTTGGGTTTTTTCGGACATCACTTGAACTCGTGTCACAGCAGTTCCAACCGCCGCTTCACCAGAGCTCAGCATGTGCTAAACCACAGGTAACCATAGCAACAGTGCAGCAGCTTCAGGCTCCGCCCGCAGGTCAGTGGCGGCGAAAAGAACCGAACCTACGAACACTGAGTCAAAGATTTAACACACGTGTCCATGACGAAGATAATGATGAAGAAGGGAACTTTTCTAAACCTAATCCTCAGCAGCAGTGTTGTTGCTGTTGTTGTCGTTGTTGTTGTGAGTGTGTTGCTCATCACTCGCTCTGTTCGCCTGCATGCGCAGAGTCTGGTTCTAGCATGATGTTCAAATCACTCTGTTGTGATCGTGTTTCCAAAATATCTAAATATCTCTAATAAACTGTGGGAATCATCGGAACCCACATTTTCTACTCACGCTGTAAATGATCTGTGTGTGTGTGTGTGTGTGTGTGTGTGTGTCTTTGTCTTTCTATGGTTGTGAGGACTTGTTGTCAGGTCCTGTTTGAGGGTCCAGATCTGATTCTAGTTTAAGGTCAGAGGTCAGACTTCGATATCTGACTGTAAAAGCAACACCATGTCAGATTTACCCTCAGTCCACTCGGGTTGGGGGGGGGGTGGTAGTGGGGGTGTAATTCAGAAACTCAGTTAGAGATCATATAATAACGTCTTATTAAATTCAACAACACAATATTGTGGATTCGGTATTAATTTGAAGGACCAACAACATTTTACACAACACCAGACAATAAACACCAACTTCCACTGTGTTCTACTCTACTGCATCAAAACATCTCTGTTCTAAAAATGAAATATAATCTTATAAAAAAGCTTCTGTGCTGCTCTCAAAATGTTACTCGAGAAAATGACACGAAATAAAACCTTTCCCCTTGTAGTTACACCCCTGGTCAGCGGGGGGTGCTGCCGCCCCTCAGAACCCCGACCTCCAGTGTGCTTGCTGTAATTAATGTTCATATGAATGTTGTAAATACTAGTTCACTGGTTCTCATGTGTATTTGTCAACAAGCTGACAGAAATGGAACCGACAACCTCTGAAGACGAAGATCATGTGACAGGATTTTAGTCAAATATGATGAAAACTTTGATTTGTTGACACAATTAAATGTAAAATAACAAAAAGAATGAAAAGCATCAGAGGAGCGAAGCATAACCTGAATGCTCATTGTATACAACCCGCTATCGACAAACTGTATACATATATGTATATGATATAATTGATACACTACAATACGATATTTGTTCAGTGTTTTGCTAACCGACCATCGTTAGAACATCCGTAAAGTCTTTACTGTCCTCGGGATTCAGAGGTGTCGTCCTCCAGCTCTGATCAGCTCCCGAAGTTATTGATTTTTATCTGTTATCGTTCCACATCAAGTAAAAACTTCTCCGATCTTCACTCTCGCTCACTTTCTCTCTCCCTCTTCATCATTCCTTCACTAACCTCCTCTTCAGTTTACTGGCTTCGCTCCGAGAAGTACTGTAGTACTGTGGAGTACCCAAGTACTGTGGAGTACCCAAGTACTGTGGAGTACTGTAGTACTGTAGTGCTGTGTAGCAATGTGTAGTACTGTAGTGGACTGTACTACTTTGGAGGAATGCGCCTGAAGGTGCTGATGCTGCTCGTGATACCATAAAGCTGTAACCATGGCAACCAAATGAAGACTACCCCCCCCCACACACACACCTGACAACATGTCCATGTCAGACGCCGTCTATAAACCAATCAGAGTCCAGTATAGGTAGACTCCGCCCACGAAGGTGAAGACCACAGGACGTACGTTTGTCAGACAGAATTCTTTCGTCTCTAAATTTCAAAGTGAAACCAGAAGTAACAGATCAAAGGAAACATGGAACAAACAGAAGCTTCAGAGAAAATGAGTTCCTATCAAACGGTTCCTTCTCATTTCATAATGAAAAGCCTCAAACTGAAACATGCAACAGAAAAGTTCTGGTTTGATCTTCGAAGTCCTGATGAGGTGAAGCTTATCTGATCAATAGTTTGAGGATTTTTCATCATAAATCAATGTCTGATGAATAATTAATAATCAGTAGATTCACTGAGAATAAAACACTAACATCAGCTGATGTTAAAGTTATTGTGACATTATTGATCAAGGTCTGGTTAAGAGAGGACGGGATTTTAAACCCAGCTCACTGCAAAGTCTCTTTAAAGAAATAACTCCTCAATACAAGTTCAGGGAAAATAATGAACGTCCACTGAAATGTGAAAAATCCAACAAGGAAACGAGTCCTGAGCAGCTGAGTCAGCGAAATGTCCACAGAGAGAAAGAATCAGGAACGATAAAGTAAAACAAAAACTTTACCCAGCTTCATACAAATAAAAAACATTTATAATATTTGTTTTTTTAAACGTTGACAAATTATTTGTTTCTGCTTTTACTATTTTAATTTTCATCCTTTCAGAGCTTTGCAAACGTTTGAGGCAGAAATGAAGGGAAAGTATTGAACGTTTAAAGTTTTAATGTTAAAAGAAAAATACATTTAAATAAAGCAAATAAAAACTGAAATATGAAAGAGATAAAAAGTGTATGTACAGATATAAATATCAAACATTCAGTCGTCAGAAAGATCAATAGAAAGATACAGGTCAACATTACAAACAGAAAAATATGAAGATTTTTGCGTCGGTCGCATCGATTTCATTAAAGTTGAAAAGTGCAAAAATAAAAATAAATTCTGCTTCTGAAAAATACTTAAAAAATCTTAAAAAATGTATTTTTATACTGTTTTATAATTCATTTGCATAATTCGTTCACCCACTGGCCAATCACTTGGACTCTGTGGTGATGTCATTATTTTGGACCAATCACAAGCCTCAGGGCTCCTCGATGGGGGGGCTGTTGAAGCAGCCGCTGGGGATGGACCTCAGGACGTCATCCAGGTTGGCGATGTCTCTCAGGATGGTCGTGATGTCCAGGTTGATGGCGCCCAGC
>NC_083648.1:343271-363271 GCF_963576545.1 Limanda limanda | reverse complement strand
GGTTGCCATAGTAACCCTCCTGACAGACATCACAGCGAGGACCTGAAGTCAGACGGAACAACGACAGGTTCAAATATCTCATTTAATACGTTGGAATGATTATAACTTTATATTTCCTTCCGGCTCGTTCCACAGGACTCGGCTCGTCTCTGAGCCTCTGGTCCAGTTGGTTCCACCTGGATCCAGGATCATGAACCTGAACCATCACACGGGTCCTGGACCTGGTCTGAGAGGTGGATTGACTGGAGCCCAGAGGCCGAGCTGCAGAGTCTGATGGACACAGGACGTCCTCTTCACGTCAGCAGCTTAACGCCTGGATGCTAACTCGTTAGCTTCCTCTCGGCGCACAATGAATCTTGGCCTCAAATAATTGACCTCGTTTCAGATTCATAATCAGGCTCAATCATCACCTGACATCAGAGAACAAGAGGAAGCGCTCCTCTGACCCGGGCTCTTACCGGCGGTGGCGTCCGGACAGCGGTCACACTGAGGCTGCAGTGAACCAGCGGCCAGCGAACAGGACACGCCCTCGGGACAGGGACACTTCACACAGCTGGGGGGGCTCGTCCAGGGGTTCCGGTAAGACCCCCGGGAGCAGCTCTGCTCTCCGGGCGTCTCGTCAGCGGAGTAGCAGTCTCCGGTCTGAGGGTCGCAGCTGCCTCCTCTGCAGCTGCAGCGCTCACAGGGGCTGAAGGCGCCGGCGCCCGGGGTCCGGCGCCTGAATCCGTCCGAGCAGCGTTCGCAGGACTCGCCCTCGTACCCGGGGGGGCAGCTGCAGGCCTGGACCCAGGGGGCCGGGACGCCATCGCCACGCCGTGCTGACACCAACTCAACGTTGTCAAGGTAACCACGTCCTGAAAAGACACACCAGGGTCACTCAGCTGCTGGTTCAACAGAACTGCTGATGAAGCATAAACTCACCGCTCTCACCAAACGTCGCCCGGATCCTGACGGCGGTGAGATTCTGCAGCAGCGTCTGGAACTGGAAGGAGGAGATCTGAGGAAGCCACCTGCTGCTGGGCTGCTCGTCCAATCTGATCATCCAACACAACATGTTTATATTTAATTTGTGTGTATATATATGTGTGTGTGTGTATATATATGTGTGTGCGTATTCGGTATGTGTGTGTGTGTGTGTGTGATGTGTTTGTGTTCCCAGTGAGTCATGTTTTATTGTCAGAGTCTCAGCAGCAGATCTGTTTCTACTTGTTCTGCGACTTCAGGAATGTGAAGAAAAAATGTTAAAGTTGAAACAAGGATGAGATCAAGTGTGGAGACGGGAGCGTTTCATTTATCCACAGAGGAGCCCCGGGTGGGTGGAGGCTGTCAGATTACTGACCTGAAGCTGTACTTGATTTTCTGTCCACAGGGGACAATAGATCGCAGGTCGCCCAGCGAGGCCGAGACCCTCAGGCCCCCACCTTCCAGGACCACGTCATTGGTGGACGGGTGTCGAACGCCACGGTCCAGGCGCAGAGAGAAGGAGAAGTTCTGACCATAACTGAGCAGCTGGTTCCCCAGGTAAGGAGCTGTGGAAGAGGAGAGGAAGCACCTGGTGAGCAAAGGAAAGGCTTGGAGATGGAGAGAGACTCCATCGGAGAGGAAAGGAGGAAAGGAGGATGAAGGAAAGAAGAAAAAGGTGAAGGAGAGAGGGAGGAGACATGAAGAGTCATGAAAGGAGACGCAGGAAGGTCAGGGAGGCGGGGCTTATTCTCACCTGGGGCGGACAGGTAGACCGGCAGACTGGTTCTGGAGATGACCTCCAGGTCCAGGTGAGTCGGGGACCAGCGGAAGTCGACGTCTGTGGGGGGGCGGCCCTGAGCCGTCGCTGCCGTCCAGCCGTCCACACCTGAGACATCACAACACGCACTTCCTGATGCTCTCATTTGGAAATGAATCCCAGAACGTTGACGCTAACATTAGTCTTTTATTGTGAAGGGGAGTGGTGGTTACCTTTGGTGAAGGTCGACGTGATGTGGTGGACGGAGAAACCGAACTGAGCAGAACACCTGCTGCTGTGGCCGTAACAGAAACACGCCTGAGTCCGACTCCCAGAATCCTCTCTGGTTGGACGTCTGAGAAACCAGCGAGCGGCGAGGACGGGAAAAACAAGCACAAGTTAAACCTGAGGCAGTGAAGAGAGGAAGAGGAAGAGGAAGAGGAAGAGGAAACGCTGGAAGACGTTTAAACAACGTGTTACGATTCCTGAGGAGTGTGAAGGATCAACACTGAATAAAGCTGAAGTGAGAAATAAAACAAAAGCACTGAACAAAAAACAATAACAATTAGAAACTCAAAGACGTTGAATCTGCGAGAACAGAAGAGACGATGTGTTGTAAAGTGTCAGAGGGAATTCAACAGTGAAATGAGTTCAAGTGCAAATACAGAAATAAGTTTAAAGTATCGACACTGAAAAGAGAGGAAAGGATCCGGTGAAGAGACGCCTGAGCTGTGATGATCGTGTGTTAGATCAAAGTGTTGATGGGAAGTGAAGTGTGTAACTGTTGTCAACATGTGAGTTAAATAAGTAACTCACATGTTAGTGTGAGTTAAAGTGAAAACATGAAAGCTGCAGGTGATGTTGACACTTTGATAGAGAACAAGCACGTTTAGTTACAGTACTTCGTTTAGTTACAGTACTCCGTTTGGTTACAGTACTTCAGTAACAGTACTTTGTTTAGTTACAGTACTTCAGTAACAGTACTTTGTTTAGTTACAGTACTTCAGTAACAGTACTTTGTTTAGTAACAGTTACTGAGGTACTGTAACTAAACAAAGTACTGTAACTAAACAAAGTAACTAAACAAAGTACTGTAACTAAACAAAGTACTATTACTGAGGTACTGTAACTAAACGAGGTACTGTAACTAAACAAAGTACTGTTACTGAAGTACTGTAACTAAACGAAGTACTGTAACTAAACAAAGTACTGTTACTGAAGTACTGTAACCAAACGGAGTACTGTAACTAAAGGAAGCAAAAGTCAAAGATCTCAGAAGAGTTGAGGTGTTCATGTATCATCTTCTTGTAAGAGTCTCTGAAAGAGGACGTGTTGGAATGCGTGAAGACAGTTGTTTACCTTTGCGAGCAGCCGCTCGGTCCGATTGGTCCGTCCGGGCAGCGGCTGCACTTCTCTCCTGACACACCTTCTCTGCAGCTGCAGCGCCCCCTGCTGTCACACGTAGCACTGGCAGACCCTGGAGGACAAGAGACAGTGTGAGACGTCCAGCACCTGTAGGACGTCTCTCAAGGACAACGAGCTTTCTCACCTGTAGGGTTGCAGCGGCAGGGCGTGCAGCTCAGTGCTGCCCCCTGCAGGAAGAAGCCGGCCTTGCAGTGCTGGCAGTGGCGTCCCTCCGTGTTGCCCTGGCAGTCGACGCAGTGCAGACCCAGAGCGTCTCGCAGGCAGGAAGTAGATCGTCCATTGCAGCCGCAGCGGACGGTCGCTGCCGAGGACACGAGGAAGAGACAAGTTCACTTTATTGATCTTTCTTTGGATTTGATTCTCACTCTTCAGGTTGTTTTGTGTTTTTAATGTTATCATTAAGTGACTGATCGTCAAACGTTGTGATTATATATATTATATATATTATATATATTATATATATTATATGATGCATCATTTATGACGTCTTCGTCTTCTACGTGTCCGGCTCCTCTTCTTCATCATCACGTCCACTCGCTCTCTGAGAAGCTTCCACTCATCGTCCTGCTGGTTCCTCACATGGACTCACTCTGACGTGTTACACACATTTAACACACATGTGACTCATGTGTTGTGTTGAACATTGTTTACAGCCTCACACAGATCATCATTACATCAACGATCACAGCTGATGGAACAATCATATTAACACTGATTTATTGATCATAGGTCCAGTTTATTTATTTGTGTTAAACTTCATTCTGTTGCACTGACAATAAACGTATGTGTGATGTAATATAATTCAATGTGTTATGTTGTGGTAATGAAACTTAAACATGGACATCAATCCTCACTTTTCATGGAGCGACACCCAGTGGCCAGAAGTAGGTTGTGCATCCGTCTCATTCAGTGAACACAATATCTCAAGAACATCTCCAGAGAATATTTCCAAAATTGGTAAAAAAACTCTCCTTGACTCACAGATGAAGTGATTAGACCTCAGAGGTCAAAGGTCACAGTGACCCAACTTGACTAGTTAGTGGAGACAAACCACCACAGTACAATGGTTCCAGTTGTAAAAATATTAATATCAGCAGAAACTGCTTTTACAACATTTATAGAGATAATATGGAGACATCAGATCTTACTGCTCTTTAAGATCAAACCTCTGAGGAGGAACTGAGGAGATTCACCTGTAATTAATACAAAAAGCTTCAAGAACTCAAAAGGCACTTCTGGCAAGAAAGAGGTTTAAGATTCTACTTCTCTTCTACAGTGAAAACAGATCAGATCAAAACAAAAGAAAAGAAACGAGCATGAGAGTTAAAGATGCTGAGCAGAAAGAAAGAAAGAGGGTTTGACACTCACAGTAAAACGAGTTTGTGGCCTCGACGACACAAAGTGCAGATAAAAGTAAAATCCAGCTGCTGCTCCACATGTTGATCCAAAGAGTTCAGACCCGAATCCTCCAGATCCTCAAAGAGTCGACTTTTATCTGCTCTGCTGCTGCAGGTCTGAACAGGCTGCACAAAGTGGATCACAGTTACTCACATGTGATTCACACACACACACACACACACACACACACACACACACACACACTCAGTCAGAGGATATGACGGCTGCAGTGTGTCAGCCTCGGAGTGTCGGGACAGTCTGGGGCGTTGTTCTGGACTCTTACATCACATTTACATTTTTATGAAACAAAGACGTTTCACAAGACAGAAAATAAAAAATCTGAGTGAGGACATGAAGTCAAAGATCGTCTGTCCCTGAAACATGAAGACCACAGCGGAGGAGGAATCCACAATCAATCACTCACCAGAAGAAGAAAACATTCATCAATATGATCAATAAAATCAAAATATTAATAATCTACGAATATATCAACACTTTTATAATCCTGTTAACGAGGATTTTATTATCTCCTGAGGATATAAAACCGTTTGTTTGTCTTGAATCACAGTGTGCAGCTGTGAACTGTGTCCTGAGGTACGACACACCCTGACACACACACACACACACACACACACACACACACACACACACACAGACACACACACCCTGAACCTCAGACACACACTTACTCACTCACACACACACTATGATCCACCACACACACCCTGCCAATACTTGCTTACACATTCATAAGCACTTTCCCCACCACAAAAACATCGCCGCAGGCCCTATCAAACACACACACACACACAGACACACACAGGGCCACACCCTGTTACCGTGACAACGCCACACCCTGAGCACACACGTTATCAACACCTGAACCTCACAGCTCGG
The DNA here is from genome assembly GCF_963576545.1 of Limanda limanda. Taxonomy (NCBI): domain Eukaryota; kingdom Metazoa; phylum Chordata; class Actinopteri; order Pleuronectiformes; family Pleuronectidae; genus Limanda; species Limanda limanda. The sequence continues at coordinate 357,831 of NC_083648.1, read as the reverse complement.
AAAGTTTCCTGGACCTGAACACACAGTGGAAACACAAATGGACAACAGCGAATAAACATGAAGCCGAACTCTGGTTCGTCTGTGTCGGCTGCAGGAGAACTCTGAAGCTCCTCCTCCTCCGCGGCAGCAGACGGGACATGACTCACAACTCAAAGCACACGTTACATTAATGATTCTGGAAGAAGCTTTCTGTCGGTTGAGGGCAAGTTTATTCATGAAGCCTCTTTCAGAGGTAGATTCAAGACGCTGAACTACACAGAGACAGATCATAACTAGTAAGAGCAAAAGAGAAGAAGAAAATAATTCAAAAGGATAAACGTGAATCCATATCTTATAATAAGTCAAAAGGGAAAACTACAAATCAAAAAGAATTGCACTAGCAGAGGTCGATTTTCCAAATTACAGGATGGGTTTTCACAGGTGGCAAAGAAGTGTTCTTCTATGAAATGTTATGAAAGATGCTTAGAACCCAATTACCTGCTGTTCTTTATTTATATAGGTTTCTTCTTCAGCCTTTAACCTGGTCTTTAACTTAGTCTTTAACTTAGTCTTTAACTTAGTCTTTAACCTTTAACTTACTCTTTAACTTAGTCTTTATCCTTAAACCTAGTCTTTAACTTAGTCTTTAACTTAGTCTTTAACTTATCTAATCTTTAACCTAGTCTTTAACTTAGTCTTTAACTTAGTCTTTAACTTAGTCTTTAACCTTAAACCTAGTCTTTAACTTAGTCTTTAACTTAGTCTTTAACTTATCTAATCTTTAACCTAGTCTTTAACTTAGTCTTTAACTTAGTCTTTAACTTAGTCTTTAACCTTAAACCTAGTCTTTAACTTAGTCTTTAACTTAGTCTTTAACTTATCTAATTTTTAACCTAGTCTTTAACTTAGTCTTTAACTTAGTCTTTAACATTAAACCTAGTCTTTAACTTAGTCTTCAGCCTAGTGTTTCATTGGCTCATGTTGTGAGAAACAAGAAACAAGGAAGGTCACAGAGTTCAACAGTTGGAGTATTTATTATTTATTTATTTTACAAAGAAAACTCAACTTAAAACCAAAACTGGTAACCAGTTCTGTGGGGGGGTGTATAGAAGTAAGAGCCCCCCCCCCCCCCCCCTCCAATGAGATTGTGAGTTCTGTTAATCAGGAGAAGAGTAAGCCAATCAGAGGCACACCCTGCTCGGCCTCTGATTGGCCTGCTCTGATATTCTAATAACCAATCAGAGGCAAGTGATGCTTTTGCTCTCCTCGGGAAAAATGTTCTTGCAGGACATGAATGAATGAAATGAACAACACACGATTTAGACACAAACACAGACACTCAAACACACAAACACACACACACAGACACTCAAACACACACACTCAAACACACACACACACACACACACACACACACACACACAGACACCTGAGACAGTAGCAGGCTGTTGAAGCTGCAGGTGAAGCAGCTCTAAGTCCTGCTAAGAGGATCTATCTGCACACACACACACACACACACACACACACACACACACACACACACACACACACACACACACACACACACACCTGCAGAGACACACACACACACACACAGTGTAAGCTGAGCTTTGTGTGTTAAGGATCAGTTGATGTGTGCTCGTGTGGAGCAGAGGAGAGATGGGAGCTGACGGCAGAGACGAACCTCGGAAACTCAAGTGACCTCTGACCCCGAGACACAACACACGGTAAAAACTCACACACACATGTTATACACAGTTATTGTCAATTTGTCCAAGAGTTTGTGTCGATCATTCAAATGTGTGTGTGTGTGTGTGTGTGTCTGTCTGCAGGTGTGTGTGTGTCTGCAGGTGTGTGTTTGTGTGTGTGTGTGTGTCTGCAGGTGTGTGTTTGTGTGTGTGTGTGTGTCTGCAGGTGTGTGTGTGTCTGCAGGTGTGTGTGTGTGTCTGCAGGTGTGTGTGTGTCTGCAGGTGTGTGTGTGTGTGTGTGTGTGTGTGTGTGTGTGTGTGTGTGTCTGCAGGTGTGTGTGTGTCTGCAGGTGTGTGTGTGTGTGTGTGTGTGTGTCTGCAGGTGTGATGGACGATGAGGATCCGTCTCCTTTGCGTCGTTTCGTTGAAGCGAAGCGTTCGATCACCTCCATCTTTGATCAGCTGCTGGACTTTGTGAAGGACGGCTCTGCATTTGTGGACGGTCAGACACACACACACACACACACACACACACACACTCACACTCACACTCACACACACACACACACACACACACACACACACACACACACTCACACTCACACACACACACACACACACACACACATGTTACGTTCACTGTGACCTTTGACCTCTGAAATCTTATGAATGAATCTGAGGAAGTTCCCTCGAGTTGTTGTTCAGATATCGACACCAACGCCTCTGACCACTAGGGGTCGCCAGTGAAAACAATACAAAGGTGACCAATCAGAAGCCTGAGTTTGTGCTGGAGGTGGTGCGGTGACCTCCCTGTGTTGTGTGATGTCAGAGGCCGGGCGGAGCGATGACCTGGACCCGGCGGCGCTGGAGCAGCAGAGCGTGGAGGTGCGGAGCTGCGTCTCCAAGCTGAGGACCATCAGGGACGTCCTGCTGCGGAGACACATGAAGGTGGCGTTCTTCGGCAGGTAACCGAGGGAACGCCACGCGCTCAGGGAACAAGAAACATCACGTGGTTATTAAAAAACATTTCCATCATACGAAGTGTTGTGTTTAAAGAACATGAACTTTTCATCACATTTACAGTTTAATGACAACATTTCTTTTTTGGAAGAAATAAACAACAAAAGTGATGTAAAGTGAGTCAGATTAGCACCATTACATTATATTACAATACATTACATTACATTTCATTATATTACATTATATTACTTTACATTATACTACATTATATTACAATACATTACATTATATTACAATACATTACATTACATTTCATTATATTACATTATATTATATTACATTACATTATATTACAATACATTATATTACTTTACATTACATTACATTACATTACATTACTTTACATTACATTACATTACATTACTTTACATTATATTACATTATATAACATTACATTACATTACTTTACATTATATTACATTATATAACATTACATTACATTACATTACATTATATTACAATACATTACATTACATTTCATTATATTACATTATATTATATTACATTATATTACTTTACATTATATTACATGACATTACATTACATTTCATTATATTACATTATATTACAATACATTACATTACATTTCATTATATTACATTATATTACTTTACATTATATTACATTATATAACATTACATTACATTACATTATATTACATTATATTACAATACATTACATTACATTTCATTATATTACATTATATTATATTACATTATATTACTTTACATTATATTACATGACATTACATTACATTTCATTATATTACATTATATTATATTACATTATATTACTTTACATTATATTACAATACATTACATTACATTTCATTATATTACATTATATTATATTACATTATATTACTTTACATTATATTACAATACATTACATTACATTTCATTATATTACATTATATTATATTACATTATATTACTTTACATTATATTACATGACATTATACAACATTACATTACTTTACATTATATTACATTACATTTCATTATATTACATTATATTATATTACATTATATTACTTTACATTATATTACAATACATTACATTACATTACATTTCATTATATTACATTATATTATATTACATTATATTACTTTACATTATATTACAATACATTACATTACATTTCATTATATTACATTATATTATATTACATTATATTACTTTACATTATATTACATGACATTATATAACATTACATTACATTATATTACATTACATTACATTTCATTATATTACATTATATTACGTTACATTACATTACATTACTTTACATTATATTACATTACATTACATTACATTACATTACATTTCATTATATTACATTATATTACTTTACATTATATTACATTACATTACTTTACATTATATTACATTACATTATATAACATTACATTACATTATATTACATTACATTACATTTCATTATATTACATTATAATACGTTACATTACATTACATTACTTTACATTATATTACATTACATTACATTATATTATATTATATTATATTATATTACATTACATTACATTATATTACATTATATTACTTTACATTATATTACATTACATTACTTTACATTATATTACATTACATTATATTACATTATATTACATTACATTACATTACTTTACATTATATTACACTACATTACTTTACATTATATTACATTACATTATATTACATTCCATTCCATTATATTACATTACATTACTTTACATTATATTATATTACATTATATTACATTACATTAAATTATATTACATTACATGACATTACATTATGTTACATTACATTACATTGCATTTCATTATATTACATTATATTACATTACATTACATTACTTTACATTATATTACATTACATTACATTGCATTTCATTACATTACATTACATTATATTATATTACATTACATTACATTACATTACTTTTAGGGCTGGGCAACGATTGAAAGTTTTAATCGGATTAATCGCATGATTTCCCTGATAATCGCGATTAATCGCATTTGTATACGCAAAATCCAATAATGAATTAAAAAGTAGTGTATAGCGCAATTTTATTTTCAATGTTCTGCCATATGAACGAAAGTGCCATAACATTTGTTGTGCAAACACTTTTAACATCAGCATTTAATACAGTAGCAGTTAAATAAAATATTCAGTGTAAATCTCAACTTAACAATGTTAGCAAAGCAAATACAAAGTTAAAGCTCAATGCCACTGCCAGGGCATTAATGTTATCCTCTTCGTTATGAAACATGTATACTCCTCCCTGCGTCTAACGTAGTCTGCCGAAGCCTCGCTCCGCTCGCTGTTTCGTTGAGTGATTTGCTGATATCAACTGTGTGTTTTGCATTCAGGTGATATTTTAGACAGGAAGTGCTCCGGTGATAAGAAAATTAATCTTGGCAGTGGCTACAAATAACTTTGGTTCTGTCGACTCTGCCGTCTGGAAGGACTTTGAAATGAAAATGGCCATGTAAAAGCTCCGTACCCTTATCCATGGTTGTTTATCCGCCAATTATTTTCTTTTTTCCTGTTCCGCAGCAGTCAGCAACAGACTTTCACAAAATAAAAGCCTGACTTTCACAATAAAACAATAAATAATCAAACCTGAGTTAATGCGCGATAAAATAATTAATCGAGTTAACTCATCACTTGAGTTAACTCGATTAAAACGAGTTAACTTGCCCAGCCCTAATTACTTTACATTATATTACATTACATCATATTATATTATATTACATTACATTACATTATATTATATTATATTACATTACATTACATTACATTTCATTATATTACATTATATTACGTTACATTACATTACATTACTTTACATTATATTACATTACATTATAATATATTACATTACATTACATTATATTACATTACATTATATTACATTACATTACATTACATTACATTATATTATATTACATTACATTACATTTCATTATAATACATTATATTACGTTACATTACATTACTTTACATTATATTACATTACATTATATTATATTATATTACATTACATTACATTACATTACATTACATTATATTACATTACATTGAGCTTTCATCTCACAATAAGTTCATCAACCATGAGGAACAAACCAGAACACAAATCAAGACAGAACGATTCATGCATCAGATGAATCGAGCTCTGTGATTGGCTGTCAGCTGGTCACGTGACTCATGTGTATCATCTTTAGAACTAGTAACGGGAAAAGCACGGTGATCAACGCCATGCTGCGTGAGCGCGTGCTGCCGAGCGGCATCGGCCACACCACCAACTGCTTCCTGAGCGTGGAGGGGACGGACGGGGACCAGGCCTACCTCCACACCGAGGCGTCCCCCGAGAGGCGGAGCCTCACTGTAGGTTCACGCAGTAACTGAAGTGTCCAGAGGTTGAAATAATCTGTTGATGTCTGACGTCTCTGTCCTCGTCTCGTCTCCCTCTCCCTCTCCGTCTCCGTGTCCGTGTCCGTGTCCGTGTCCGTGTCCGTGTCCGTGTCCGTGTCCGTGTCCGTGTCCGTGTCCGTGTCCGTCTCCGTGTCCGTCTCCGTCTCCGTCTCCCTCTCCGTCTCCCTCTCCGTCTCCGTCTCCCTCTCCGTCTCCCTCTCCCTCTCCCTCTCCGTGTCCATCTCCGTCTCCGTCTCTCCCTCTCCCTCTCCATCTCTCCCTCTCCCTCTCCCTCTCTCCGTCTCCCTCTCCCTCTCCCTCTCCCTCTCCCTCTCCCTCTCCCTCACCCTCTCCCTCTCCCTCTCCCTCTCCCTCTCCCTCTCCCTCTCCCTCTCCCTCTCCGTCTCCCTCTCCCTCTTCCTCTCCCTCACCCTCTCCCTCTCCCTCTCCCTCTCCCTCTCCCTCTCCCTCTCCCTCTCCCTCTCCCTCTCCCTCTCCCTCTCCCTCTCCCTCTCTCCGTCTCCGTCTCCGTCTCCCTCTCCCTCTCCCTCTCCCTCTCCCTCTCCCTCTCCCTCTCCCTCTCCCTCTCCCTCTCCCTCTCCCTCTCTGTCCTCAGACGGTGAACCAGCTCGCTCACGCTCTCCACATGGATCCGACTCTCGAGTCCGGCAGCCTCGTCCGAGTCTTCTGGCCTCAGAGCTGCTGCGCTCTGCTGAGAGACCACCTGGTGCTGATGGACAGGTACCTCTGTCCACGTGTCTCTGTCTGTCCCTGTCTGTCCCTGTCTGTCCCTGTCTGTCCCTGTCTGTCCCTGTCTGTCTCTGTCTCTGTCTGTCCCTATGATGATGAGTTAAAGGTCATGTCGTCTCTGACCTTTGACCCAGTCCTGGGACAGACGTGACTCTGGAGCTGGACAGCTGGATCGATAAGTTCTGTCTGGACGCTGACGTGTTCGTCCTCGTGGGAAACGCGGAGTCGACGCTGATGAACACGGTGAGGTGCCCCCTGCAGGACGACCTGTGAACGACAGGTGTTTGACTTTAATTCCTTCAATGTGTCGTCTTCTGTTTTCAGGAGAAACTTTTCTTCCACAAAGTCAGTGAGAGAATTTCAAAACCGAATATCTTCATCCTGCTCAACAGATGGGACGCGTCAGTGAGCGAGCCCGAGTACATGGAGAAGGTGTGTGTGTGTGTGTGTGTGTGTGTGTGTGTGTGTGTGTGTGTGTGTGTGTGTCAGTGTGTGACAAAGACATAATCAGACTTTCCATCAGTGTGACAGTAAACAGAGTCAGAGACGTGTGACTCACTGGTGCCCCCTGCTGTCCAGGTGAGGAAGCAGCACGTGGACCGCTGTGTGAGCTTCCTGTCGGACGAGCTGAGGACACTTGCTGTGGACGAGGCTCCGGGGAGGATCTTCTTCGTCTCTGCTAGAGAAGTCCTGAGCTCCAGGATGCAGCGGGCGCAGGGCATGCCTGAGACAGGTGAGACGGGTGAGACAGGTGAGACAGGGGAGACAGGTGAGACAGGTGAGACGGGTGAGACAGGTGAGACAGGTGAGACGGGTGAGACAGGTGAGACAGGTGAGAGAGGGGAGACGGGTGAGAGAGGGGAGACAGGGGAGACAGGTGAGAGAGGCGAGACAGGAGAGACAGGGGAGACAGGTGAGACAGGTGAGACAGGTGAGACAGGTGAGACAGGTGAGATGGGTGAGACAGGGGAGACAGGTGAGAGGGGTGAGACAGGTGAGACAGGTGAGACAGGGGAGACAGGGGAGACAGGTGAGAGGGGTGAGACAGGTGAGACAGGGGAGACAGGGGAGACAGGGGAGACAGGGGAGACAGGTGAGACAGGGGAGACAGGTGAGACAGGTCAGACAGGTGAGACAGGTCAGACAGGTGAGACAGCTGAGACAGGGGAGACAGGGGAGACAGGGGAGACAGGTGAGACAGGGGAGACAGGTGAGACAGGGGAGACAGGTGAGACAGGTGAGACGGGTGAGACAGGGGAGACAGGTGAGACAGGTGAGACAGGGGAGACAGGTGAGAGGGGTGAGACAGGTGAGACAGGTGAGACAGGTGTTAAAACAACAACAGACATCAGTCACATTAGAGTGTAAACTTCTCCTGCAGTGACAGCCCCTCACCAGGGGAGGGCGCTGCAGTCTCCTCCTCACTCACCTCCAGCCTGACACCAGGTGTAACCATAGCAACTGAACTCAGCCCAGGTTAGGGATGAGTATTGATAAGATTTTAACGATTTCGATTCCTTATCGATTCGATTCCTTATCGATTCTCTTATCGATTCTTTTTGGGCAAGGGGGGGGGGAAAAAGAGCACAAACGGGTTTATTTACATTAATTTTCTTTTATATAATTTTCTATAATGATGCACACCACATACAGTATGTATACATAAACATTTAAATTTTTTAAATAACCAAAAACATTCACGTATTCCTCTTGAACTAAAGATAAACCTGACATTCTTCTGTAGAAATTACGATAAAATAAAACTTATATAACTTAAATAAAACTTACTCTGTTTAATTTAAACATGTTACTAGAAACTACAATGCTCCTTCCTTTTTTAAAAAGGGTATATGAAAACTGAGCTGCCAAAAATTAAACTAGCAGCGGCAAATACCATCAAGTCTGCACCAGCAATTGTAATCAACAAAATCAACAATTCTTGTGCAGAACAATAAGCATGTCTGCTTTCTCCGGAAGGATACGGGATCTCTCAGGACTAATTGTGTCTCCAGCCGTGGAGAACGCTCTCTCAGATGGGGTGGAGGATGCCTGAACACACAGATAGGACTCAGCTAGACCTGACAGCAGGGGTCAAGTGTGTCTCTGGTCCCACCACCAAAGGGTGGCGTTATCCGTAGAGGGGATGGAGGGCAGACTTCTGTACAGCTGGACCTCTTGATGCACTCTCTGGGCCATGGACTCAGGGAGCTGTTGTTGTTGGACTGAGACGTTACCGCCGAGCGACGCCGCAGTAGCCGCCGTGACATGTTTGCTGCCGTCTGAATGAAAAAGTTCGCGCATGCGCAACGGCACAGGGAACCGTTAGCAGAATCGTTAAAGAGTTTCGCTAACGATTCCAAGGAACTGGTTCACTGGGAACCGGTTCTAAACAAGAACCGGTTCTCGATTCCCATCCCTAGCCCAGGTGACCGCTCCGTCCCCGTGGAGCTGAACCTCCTGTGTCCTCCTGCAGGTGGCGCTCTGGCTGAAGGCTTCCAGGACCGACTGAGGGAGTTCCAGAGGTTTGAGAGGACGCTGGAGGTGAGCAGCAGGTTCAGTGTTTGCTCTGAGGCCGACGCTCTGTGCCGACCTGTGACGGTGAATGACCTCTGACCCCGCAGGAGGTCATCTCTCAGTCTGCGGTGAAAACCAAGTTCGAGCAGCACGCGGTGACGGCGCGGCAGGTCAGCCAGCTGGTCACAGCTGTGATGGACGACATCAACATCGCCTCCGCGGACAGGAAGTGAGGGAGACCGGCAGACTGTTGCATAATGTCCTGCTGACTCTGACCTCTGACCTCTGACCTCTGACCTCAGGATCTGCTGCCTGGAGGAGCGGGAGGAGCGGAGGGATCGGCTGGACTTTGTCCGAGGACAGATTCACCACCTGAGGGACGACGTCCGGGACAAGATCAAGACTCTGAGTGAGGACGTCTCTGCCAAGGTGAAGGATCCTCTAAGTTAAACTCAAACATACCAGTTGCATTATGGGTAATAAACCTCCTCCATGTGGGCAGATGGGACCAGAACCAAACTGAAAAATCAAAGTAGACGTCAAACAAATGTTGGTAAAGATGTTTCTGTCGTTTCTGTCGGTGATGGCAGCTTTCGTATCTGAGATATAGAGTAACTGTGTGTGTGTGTGTGTGTGTGTCTGTGTGTGTGTGTGTGTGTGTGTGTCAGGTGACCTCAGCTCTCTCAGATCAGACCTGTTCACTTCCTGTCCTGGTGGAGGAGTTCAGGTGCGACTTCAGTCCGACACATGAGAATCTGCAGATCTATAAAACCGTGAGTGAAACACGTTCTGATGCGAACAAACGTTTTGCGTGGTTAGAAAACTCCGAGGCAGCTCACACCACAAGAGGGCAGCGCTGAGTCATCTGCTTCCAGTGACTCAGCAGCTGAGTCACGTGACCCCAGCGGTGACGCCGGTCGTGTCTCTCCTCAGAAGCTGCTGCAGCACGTGGACGAGCGGCTGGTCGGCTGCTTGGCTCACCGCTGCTCCGCCGGCGTCCTCAGAGACATCAGAGACGCCCAGAGACACATGATCGGTAACCGCAGCGTCTCACTTTGTCCTCGGACTCTGGACGACCTCCTGCTCAGGTGGCGAGGACGAGTGAAGGTGAAAGTTTCTTCTTTGTTTCCGCTCCGTCCTCAGACGGCGTCCGTCCTCTGCTGTCTCCGTCCGTCCAGGAGCAGCTCTTTGCTCCGTCCTCCTGCTTCGAGCTGACCTATGACCTCGGCCTGGCCGTCCTCTGTGCAGACTTTCAGGAGAACATCGAGTTTCAGTTCTCTCTGGGCTGGACCGCCCTGGTCTCTCGCTTCATCGGCGCCGCCAACGCCAAGCGGGCGCTGAGCGGCGGCGAGCCGCGGCCTCAGGTGTGTGTCCGAGGTTCGATCCCCGGCTGCTGTTTGTCGCTTTGTCGTAACTTTGTGTCTCCGCAGGAGGCGTCCGGCTTCAAGGATGAGGTGGTGGTTTCCATAGCAACAGGCCTTGCCTCTGTCACCTCCCGAGCGTCCATGACAGTGCTGGTGATCGGTGGAGTGGTACGTCACTGTGGGTGTGTCTGGTGTGTGTGTCACTGTGTGTGTCATGTGTGTGTGTCATGTGTGTGTCTCAGGTGTGTGTCTCAGGTGTGTGTCTCAGGTGTGAGTCCCAGGTGTGAGTCCCAGGTGTGTGTCTCAGGTGTTTGTGTCATGTGTGTGTCTCAGGTGTTTGTGTCATGTGTGTGTCTCAGGTGTGAGTCCCAGGTGTGTGTCCTAGGTGTGAGTCTCAGGTGTGTGTGTCACTGTGTGTGTCTCATGTGTGTGTCTCAGGTGTGTGTCCCATGTGTGTGTCTCAGGTGTGTGTCCCAGGTGTGTGTCTCAGGTGTGTGTCTCAGGTGTGAGTCCCATGTGTGTGTCTCAGGTGTGTGTCCCAGGTGTGTGTCTCAGGTGTTTGTGTCATGTGTGTGTCATGTGTGTGTGTCTCAGGTGTGTGTCTCAGGTGTGTGTCTCAGGTGTGTGTGTCTGGTGTGTGTCCCAGGTGTGTGTCCCAGGTGTGTGTCCCAGGTGTGTGTCTCAGGTGTGTTTCTCAGGTGTGTTTCCCAGGTGTGTGTCCCATTTGTGTGTCCCATGTGTGTGTCCCAGGTGTGTGTCCCAGGTGTGTGTCTCAGGTGTGTGTTCCAGATGTGTTTCTCAGGTGTGTGTCTCAGGTGTGTGTCTCAGGTGTGTGTCTCAGGTGTGTGTCCCATGTGTGTGTCCCATGTGTGTGTCCCAGGTGTGAGTCTCAGGTGTGTTTCTCAGGTGTGTTTCCCAGGTGTGTGTCTCAGGTGTGTGTCCCATGTGTGTGTCCCAGGTGTGTCTCAGGTGTGTGTCTCAGGTGTGAGTCCCAGGTGTGTGTCCCAGGTGTGTCTCAGGTGTGTGTCTCAGGTGTGAGTCCCAGGTGTGTGTCCCAGGTGTGTCTCAGGTGTGTGTCTCAGGTGTGTGTCTCAGGTGTGTGTCCCAGGTGTGTCTCAGGTGTGTGTCTCAGGTGTGTCTCCGGTGTGTGTCCCAGGTGTGTCTCAGGTGTGTGTCCCAGGTGTGAGTCCCAGGTGTGTCTCAGGTGTGTGTCTCAGGTCCTGTCTCAGGTGTGAGTCCCATGTGTGTGTCTCAGGTGTGTGTCCCAGGTGTGTGTCTCAGGTGTGAGTCTCCGGTGTGTGTCCCATGTGTGTGTCTCAGGTGTGTGTCCCAGGTGTGTGTCTCAGGTGTGTGTCCCATGTGTGTCTCAGGTGTGTGTCCCAGGTGTGAGTCTCCGGTGTGCGATGTCCTCACAGGTGTGGCGTTGTGTGGGCTGGCGTCCCCTGGGCGTGTCCCTGTCTCTGTACGGTCTCTTGTACCTGTATGAGAAACTGACCTGGACGGACGCCAGCCGGGAGCGTGTCCTGAAGCAGCAGTTTGTGGAGCACGCCGCTCGCCGCCTCAGAACCGTCATCCCCGTCACAAGCTCCGCCTGCAGCCAGCAAGTGTGCAAGTAAGCCCGCCCTCTACCTGTCACTCACCCTGGCTCCGCCCCCACCTGAGATAATCTGAAAGCTTTGATTTGTGTCGGAGGGAGCTGATGGCGACGCTCGGCCGGTTGAGTGAGCGAGTGGAGCGGAGCTCCGCCCAGCTGGAGGGACACGTCCGCCAGCTGAGCCTCCGGATCCAGAGGCTGGAGAACATCCAGAGGAGGTCCAAGGCCTTCAGGTCAGAGGTCACGCTCAGCTAGAGGAAGAGGATCAGTGAGCAGTACTGCAGCCAGCCACCAGGGGGTGTCAGAGGATATGGGTTCACTTTTGGAAGCACGTGTCCGTCATGCTTTAAGTTCACGGTGGCTCCGCCCCCTCAGAGTTTTCACTGGTTTCCTGTTCCCTGTCTGGAGCTCAGGAACTAAAATCTACATTTAACACATTAAGCTCTTTTCCTTTAGTCTCTGTTGTTCTTTGTGTTTTTCTACTTATGTTCATTTAGAATCTGACTTGTTTTCAAACCTCATTGTTCGTGTGTGAACTGAAATCACAATACAGTAGAGATAGTGTTGTTCCTGTTGTGTTGTAAAGATATGAAGATCAGTTGACTTGCTTCTTCACAGTGTGTGTGTTTTATTTCCTGGGCCCAGGAGAAGACTACAACTCCCATAATCCCACACTGCGTCACTACAATAACAAACTCCCGCTGTCGTTATTGTTCAGACTGAGACGCCCCCTGGTGGCAGAAACCTGACATGTTTAAGGTTTAAATCAAAGCAGTGACAGTAGAACGACTGTATATAAATAAAAGATATTTGTTGTTTCCAGGAACAGAGCCACGGAGCTGGAGACTCAGCTGGACTCCTTCTCTGCTCGGTTCCTGACGGGAAACTGAAGAATTACACCTGGACCATGTTCTGCCGATGAGCAGCGCCCCCTGCTGGTAGAATCTGGACGAGGAAGAGTCTCGTCCTGGAAACTTTTTAGTTTAAGTCTTCAGTCAAACACACACACACACACACACACACACACACACACACACACACACACACACACACACACACACACACACACACACACACACACACACACACACACACACACACACACACACACACACACACACACACACACACACACACACACACACACACACACACACACAGTGGAGGGTAATAAGCAACTAAAACTTCATGAAGTGATGTAAAATAAACTCTTAGTTTTTCTCTGGTTGACAAACAGTTGATTTGATTGAGCAAGAAGCTGAGTCCCAGGTCCAAGTCGCACAGGCCTGTCCCCTGGTTCTGTCCCCTGGTTCTATCCCTTGGTTTTGTCCCCTGGTTCTGTCCCCTGGTTCTGTCCCCTGGTTCTGTCCCGTGGTTCTGTCCCCTGGTTCTATTTCCCCCGGTTCTGTTCCTTGGTTTTGTCCCTTGGTTTTGTCCCCTGGTTCTGTCCCGTGGTTCTGTCCCCTGGTTCTGTCCCCTGGTTCTGTTCCTTTGTTTTGTCCCTTGGTTTTGTCCCCTGGTTCTGTCCCCTGGTTCTGGCCCTTGGTTCTATCTGGATCTGTCCCGTGGTTCTGTCCCCTGGTTCTGTCCCCTGGTTCTGTTCCTTTGTTTTGTCCCTTGGTTTTGTCCCCTGGTTCTGTCCCCTGGTTCTGGCCCTTGGTTCTATCTGGATCTGTCCCGTGGTTCTGTCCCCTGGTTCTGTCCCCGTCTCCAGACGCTCATCCTGTTACCAATAGGTCCTTTTGTTTGGATTGAGTAGTGATGTCAGAGGTTTTTCCACCACAGTCTGTCCTCAGAGCCCGTGGAGTCAGTGTGTCCTCAGAGACTGTGTGTCCTCAGAGACTGTGTTTGTCCTCAGAGACAGTGTGTCCTCAGAGACAGTGTGTGTCCTCAGAGACAGTGTGTGTCCTCAGAGACTGTGTGTGTCCTCAGAGACAGTGTGTGTCCTCAGAGACTGTGTGTCCTCAGAGACAGTGAGACAGTGTGTGTCCTCAGAGACAGTGAGACAGTGTGTGTCCTCAGAGACAGTGTGTGTCCTCAGAGACAGTGAGACAGTGTGGGTCCTCAGAGACAGTGTGTGTCCTAAGAGACTGTGTGTGTCCTCATAGACAGTGAGACAGTGTGTGTCCTCAGAGACAGTGAGACAGTGTGTGTCCTCAGAGACAGAGTGTGTCCTCAGAGAGACAGTGTGTCCTCAGAGACAGTGAGACAGTGTGTGTCCTAAGAGTCTT